>NC_057796.1:24073234-24373234 GCF_018294505.1 Triticum aestivum
ACAGGGGGCGCCCCTCCTTTGTGTGTCGTGGGTGACGGCGCAGGGAGGGAACGAGGGAGAGTGGGGATCGTGGGGGGGGGGCTTGCTAGGGTTTCGGTCGGGGTGGGGTGGCCTATAGGCCAAGGGGTGAAGGGGCCGCATGGGCCGGCCTGGTGGGCGGCCTGGTCGGCCAGCTGGGCCGTTTGGCCTGGGCGGCTCTTTTCTTTTTATTAGTTTTCTGTTTTTATTTTTCCTTTTTATCTATCTTATATCTTTTCTGTTTTATCTTGTTCCTCATTTTATTTTAGTTTGATAAAGTACGAGAATGATCCCTAACTTAGTACTACCACTAAACCCACTGCGATAAAAAGTTTAACACCTAAATAGAATAGTTTAACAATTTATTAATTATAAAAGGCATTTCAATAATTGTTTTGACTACTGTTTTATTCATTTTAGAGTATTTAAAGATTTTATATAAGTGTGGTTTTCTCCATCATAATTATCAATGATTTATTTGAATCCACCCGAACATTTAGTTTTAATATTTGAAAACTTTTATTGTTTGCCTTTATTTTAAATTGGAATTTTAAACTGGGTTTCGAACTACGCGGGTTTATCAACAGTAACCGAGGTGACGTGGCATCATTAGCGGAGGTTCACTGTAGCTTAATTATCCGGGCGTCACAATGGGTTTTGAAGACCATGAAAGTATGGAAACAAAGAAAATTCACCTAAGGACCCATCATGATATGGATTTTGAAGTAAATCTGTATAATTCTGAGAGCGTAACCCATTTTGGTTGCAAAAATTGGGAAGCACTTTGCAAGATGTATGATTTTGATGAGGGTATGCTTGTCACCATGGATCTTGGTGATCCTGACATCGACCAAGACAATATGGACATTTGGGTCCTTGTTGATACGCCTCCAATTCTACCGCTATGTGAGTTTCTCAAACATAGTTATTAACTAATTTATATTGTTCATTCAAAATAGTTGACAGCTTATTTCCATTGACAGCTTATTTCGATTGTTCAAACAATGTGCCGAACATGGTAGACATAACCTACTACACCGATGGCTCTGAGTTAACTTATAAGGAGAAAAATCATCTGGTCGCATTTTGTACTGATCTTGAGAATTACAATATCTATTGTAAAACTCCTCCACATTATGGTCAATACGTGCCACTAGTGCATGTGTTGAACTACGGTAACATCCATGGAGATGCCATAGTAAGATTTTTTAGTATTACGACATCAGTGCATCTTTTGCATAAATTCTTTTAAAACTTAACTACATTGCTAACTACAAAGTTATTACTATGTTTTTCAACAGGAAATCCCGAATGATTGTGTGCCTCATCTGATGTATCAGAGTGGTCGCCTTGATGTTTTGAACATACGGCCAAATCATCCTATGAATCTCAACTGTCCATGCCGGATTTCTAAAAGAAGTGGAGACATGAAAATCAAAGAATGGAAAAAATGTATGGACAGTCGTAAGGAGGTTCTTGGAAGCAAAAGGAAGCGAAGCGCAAGAACTGGAGACAGGATGATCTCCATTCTCCATAATGGAGAGTCAGGGTCTATATTGTTTTATGCTATTTTACCTTAAAGAGGGTATTTAGGTCCTACCTAATACCGATGATCATGTGCTAAGAACAATTAAGTAGGGTTGGTTCGATGACTATGAGGATGATGATCGTATGACTTGTTATTAACAACGAGTAGAAGTTGTATGATGATGATTAGTAGGACTTATTATTATGATGATGCATGATGCGAGCATGAAGAGTTATTATATACCAGTGGGTGAAATGAACATGGATTGGATTGAAGTGAAGGCAACATGCATGTGGTGCATGTCGAAAGTAGTACTAATCCAAACTTGATCAAGTTAGGATTAGTATTACTTTCGACATGCACCACATGTCGCCTTCACTTCAATCTAAGCCATGTTTAGGCATTGCAGTAGCGCTGGTAAACCAAGCACGGAGATAAAAGAGGACACTTCTCTCTATTAGCTAGCTAACACCCTAAATTACCCCCTAAACCATCCCTTTCCGAAAAAACAAAAACCTCAGCTCCTGCCAGCTGCTGACGCGTGGATGCCTTTTGGTCCCGGTTGGTGCCACCAACCGGGACCAAAGGCCCTCCTGCCTGGGCTCGCCGCAGCGGCCACGTGAAGGCCCATCTGTCCCGGTTGGTGTAAGAACCGGGACTAAAGGGGTAGGGCTTCAGTACCGACCCTTTAGTCCTGGTTCCCCAACCGGGATAAAAGGGCCTTACAACCGGGACAAATGGCCCTTTTTCTACTAGTGCTCTCTCCCCCGTCTTCCCTTTCCTCCCCGCCGCCGCCGGCGGGCGCCCCCGACGCTGGCTCGGGTGGTGTCCGTGGCGGCGGGACTTCCTGTCCCCGCGCACACGGCTCCCCTTCCCATGGCAGGGAACGGTGGCGGTGCTGTTCGGCTGGGCGGCGACCCGGCGGCGGTCGCCGGCGGCGGGCGAGGTGGTGGTGCTGCCCCTTGGCAGCGGGGCGGCGAGGTGACGTGTGGTGGCTGGCAGCGCGCCCCCGGCGCAGATCTGGCCCCTCCCGGCCCCATCTGGGTCCTAGCGGGCTGGCCATTGGCGTGGCTTCGATGTCCTCTGCGTGGTGCGGAGGAGGAGCAGCTCGGACTCGAGGTGGTGGCACCGACGGCGTGCCTTCTGCAGCGTGACGACGGGAGCTTTACGGGCATCTGCGGACCTGGCCGGGCCTATGGGCCCACGGGCCTGGTATGCTCCTGTTGTTGCGTCCAGTTGGTTACCGCCATTGACGGTGGAGGTTGGGCCCTCCCGCATGCTGACGATGATGTTGTCCTGAGTCCCAGCTCCTCTTCTTCGTTGAGCTGGCCCCTTTCGCGGTGCCGTGGTGAGACGGCGCGGAAGCTTCAAAAACGTTTTGGCGCAGGGTGGTGGTTCGTTTGGTGGCGTGCTCCAGAGCGCCCGAGGTGCATTCAAGGAACTAAGTCCTAATTAATGTTTCCTAGCTACCAGCTACACGCAAAGATATATGTTGCTCTGTGCGCCACCCCAGAGCACCCAAATAGCTAGAAGTGACTATTGTATAAGTATACAAGAGAAATAGAGCGAAGAGTAAATAGGAACCCATCATGGGAACGAGCGGGATCAGAAAATAGGTGGACTCTTCTCTTGAATATGCACGATGTAACATCGATCCACTTTGTATGATTTACCACAGAACATCATGTCTGGGCAAGAAACATAGTGCCAGAGTACTAGGTTACATCTAACAATTTTATTGTACTTAAGTCCACAACTTTGGTCAAACCAACAACTCCCGACTCCTCCCGTGTCGCCCCTGCGCGGCGACCGGGGGGGACCCTAGCGCCGCCGCGTCCTCGTCCCTTCCCCGACCTCTCCTCCTCGCCGCCGCCGGGGCGCGCCGCCGGACAAAGCCCGGTCGGCGTCAGCGGCGGCGGGATCTCTTCTCCCACGACTCGCTGGATCTGGCGCGGGCGGATCGTGACGGCTGTTGACGGCGCGCTGGAGGCGGGGTGCGCCGGCGCGGGCTTGGGGGCGACGGCAGGGCTCACGCTCGCGGTTTTCCTTGGTGTGCGTGGGAGTCCGCTTGGGGCGCGCGGCGGCGGCCCTCGGCAAGCGGTGACAGATGCTGGGCTCTCGGCGGCGCTCCGGCGTGTGCAGGCGGCGGTGGTCCTGTGCACGGTTGGCGGCTCCATCTCTGACCCGGATGATGCGGGGGATGGCGGCGGCCCGGCGTGGCCGGCGATCTGGATGCGGTGGTGCCGGCGGCTCGCTGATCTGCCGGTGCTCCAGGGTTCTGCCTGGTGGTGCTGGTGGTGACGGCGGCCCGTGCACAAGAGTTGGATCCCTTCGAACTGATCTGGGTGAAAACTTGCCTTTGGCGTCTGCTAAGGCCGGCGGTGGCGGCGCTATCTGCGTCGTTCCCTTCTTGAAGGCATCGCCGTGGAGAAGTTCAAGGGCACTCTCTGCTACCTCCGGGGGAAACCCTAGATCGGATGATCGGATGACGGCGGCACTCTGGTGTCGTTCCTCTCTTGGGGGCGTCATTCTTGGAGGTACACACGTGATCGAGGGACTAGAGGACGGATTCTTTGGTGGAGCGGTGATTCATCCTACACACTGATGGCGACGGATCTTGACGGCGTGGCGCAGTGCAGATTCGGAGTTCGCTGTGGGAGGATGGACTCGCGCAGGAGGACGACGCTGTCGGGCGTCGTGTTGGCGTGGATGGCAGAGAGACCTGGCATGGTACATGCAACAGTACAGCTCTGAAGATGGATTGGTGGCAGGTGGCTGCGGCGGCCTCATACCCGGCAAGCGTCCTGGTTGAGGAGTGCGCTTGACTGGTAGGTGCCCCATACCCGGCAGGCGTCCTGGTTGGGACCTCAGGTCTTAAATGTTTAGGTTTGGTTGTGGTGTCTGTTTGTTATTAGGCCTAGACTATCTGCGCCCCTTCATCAATTGGATAGGTGTAGCGAGAGGTGTTGCTTAGACGATGGCTTTAGTCTTGCTGTTGTATGGCTTTGTAAGGTCTTGTGAGAATAATTAATAAAATGGCCGTATGCATCGCCCAGATGCAGAGGCCGGGGGTCATCCTCCTTTTCTATAAAAAAAGTCCACAACTTTAGCCTCCTCTGTTTTTGCAAAATAAAACACACTGTAGCCCCTTCTGAGATTATGTAAACTTAGTAGTTAGTATTAGTTAGTACTAACTAGGCCAAAACAACGGTTCCCTGCAAAATGGTGCATGAATGCAGCACGAAGACAAGTGGAAGATCCAGATCTGTCAAAATATAATTTATTTTGGATCGTTGTGTTCGACTCATGTTGATTCGTATATACAATATGTACAAAACATACCAGCGAGGAATAAAAATACTAACAACACATTTGTGTATAAAGCAGAAGAGAATTACCGTACGAGCTATGGTGCAACCCCGCAAGTAGACATAATACTGATCTTAACGCCAATTACGAAAAATTATTCTTATTTACCTTACAATTTAGTGTTTTTCTGACTGCCCATCCACTCTATACATCATCTCACCCAAGACTAACAAAAAGATTAGTCTTAGTTCAAAGCCAAACTATGATTAGGAAACCAACGGTGAAGACTTATCAACTAGTCTGAACTGTTTTTACTCCTCGCATGTTTATCAAGCATTCTGAGTCACATACATATCTCTGATCAGTAAAAAAGCCAAGAAACTGCAGGCACTGAGAGAACACCAACAAACCACAAACAGAGAATCGGTGGGGGGAGATGCAATGGAAAGCGATGCTAGGGGTCGGATGGGAGGGGAAGGATGTACATTCTATCGGCGGGTGAGGCAGCATCGTGCAATAGGAGAGTCATTCAACTCTCCTGTTAAATGAACTTCTACTCAATGTACTAAAGAGTACATCACACAAAATATATTTACATTGAATTAACATGTACAACGAAAAAGAACACCCACTAGAATCAGAATATATAATAGGCTATCAAATTGCTCCTGATCTACACATTATAAAACGTGGGCATTGCTCCAAGCTCGTCAGTTTTACCACTCACATAAGGCTAGATTGACTGTCCTAAGTAGCCCAACCCCCTTACCCACGGCAGGTCCTTTTCTTTGCCCCCGCAGCCCTACATTTTATTTTTATTTTTCTTCTTTTTGCAAAAGCTCAGGATGCCTAATATTCTACTCTCTACATGCAACTCTGATCAGAACAGAGACACAGAAGCGCCACCTCCAACTCTGCCGCCTCCCAAGTTGTTCTAGACTTGAGCCACTTTACCTATATGTCAGTCGTGTGAAAATTAATTTTAGGTAAGTCAACTTTTTTTGAGCATTGATGATTCGTGTTCTTTCTTTTCCTTGGGCTGTTTTATGAGCTAGTTTGGGCTGTTCTTTTTTTGACTGGCCACATATTTGCGTCAGTGGATTTGGCACTGAGGTGAAGCCCGTTAGCTTTGCCGCCTAGCCCACCCGTGCATTAGTTCATCAGCCAGGAACTCAATCAGCGAGTATCTGTGTTTGTCTGCAGCTGGCAAACAGCTTATAGCGTAAGTACGCATGTCGCCGAAAAATCGGTAGCTGGTGTGCTGTCTAGCTTGGTTAGCGAAATCAGCGAGGTACATGTGTGTTTCCAGCCAGCACCTAGCTTCCAGCCTGTGCGCACCTCAACAGCTGTTAAAATATGATAGCTACATCTTCGATCTAGTACCTACCTAGTTCCTTGCTACTCCTACTACAGCAGGACGACGCATGAGAGCGTGAGGCCACATAAGGGCATCAACAGTGCTATACACACGACGCAACTTGGACGATTTGTGCACGACCCACCTGATCAAGCCGTTGATGCCTGGGCGAAAAGTGCAGCGGAGCATCAGATTTGCATGGGGCACAAATCGTCCCATGAAGCATCATCTGCGTAGTAGTTTCGTAAGGGCATCTGCGGAACGCGGAGGCAAGGTCAACTGGCCGGAGG
The DNA here is from genome assembly GCF_018294505.1 of Triticum aestivum. Classification (NCBI taxonomy): domain Eukaryota; kingdom Viridiplantae; phylum Streptophyta; class Magnoliopsida; order Poales; family Poaceae; genus Triticum; species Triticum aestivum. The sequence continues at coordinate 24,079,737 of NC_057796.1, forward strand.
CACCGATGCCGGCGATACCAACATGCAGCAACAGCGGTGTGCGCATAGGAAACCTCGTATTTTTTTTCTTTGTCTTCTCTTTGATGTGTTGAAGGAGTATGAGGAAACTTAATCTAGGTTATTGGTGGATAATTTTTCTGAACTCTAATGTTAAAATACTATTTCAGAGATCCATCGGTTGTGATCGCTTAGTTAGCCTAACTAATGGCCAGATGTTTCTGATTAATGTGGGATTTTCAAGCTAATTCCTCGGTTTTATATAGGGTTAAAGAGAGGGTGAGAAGTCTAATGGATTATTAGAGGAAAATATTTATTTTGTGGTGTACAAAGGTCATAAGGGCCTTGGGCAGATATTTGGATTTGTCAGGAAGGAGTCATAGGTACACAAACAAGTGTGCACTCGATCATTTTAGAAGATAGCCAAAGAAAATATTGATGATTGCACTCTTTACAAGAATTGCTATCCTCTGTTTCCTTATGGCACAAGTTGACTTGGATGCCCTAAATAAAGGAGCTAGAAAATTCAATAATTTTTGCAATAGATATTCCCATATAGGAAATTTGAGTTACTACTTATGTGGTAACAATAAGCTTCTTTGCCATTATATCAACATCAACACCATGCAACGTACATAACTTCTACATGTTCTTCAGAAATCAAATACATCCACTGGTCAACTAAGTAGCAGTATTGCGCAAAATACAACACGAGTGTTCATGTACTCAATTTTTTTTTGGAAAAAATGAAAAAAAAAATGTGGCGCACAAGGATCACCAAAAACTTTCAGAACATTCTTTGGGATAAATGTTGTAGATGTCGAAGATTGACAGCTTATGAACTCGTACGTTTTATCATCTTATCTTCACTCTTGTACAACCCTTGTTCAAGTCATTTGTGATGGTATCTTGTCGAAATCTCTGCCCAAATGAAGGTTGCAACCAACGGCCAAAATACTGTCACCGTTTCCAGGAAGAGAAGACGTGCAAATATCACCAATGCTGGATTTCCCATTCTACGATGTAATGCTCTTCCCACAGGATGACCTCGTAACGAGTCTACGTATCCACACAGAGATAAAATAGACGCCACCACACATATTATAGTAGCAGTCATGTGAGCAACTGGGGCTAGCACCAAATACAAGCTTAGCACGAAGGCAGTAGCCAAGCTAGTGACTGCACCGAACGCGAAAAATACTGCAATGTCAAAGTGCCAACTGCGCAATGGTACATCAACAATAGCTTTTCCAGAGTACATGAGACTGATTGTAGCTATACCAGCGCAACAGAATGCTAATGAATTGGCCACGATGAATGCATCAAAAACATACAGCCCAGAAAGTGCTGGTGTGCCATCGCCTTTGTAACCCCAGGTAGAGTGAAAGTTGCACCAAATGCCACAGTTGCCATTAGCACCGAGCCAAGGGCCAAAGTTTGTGTTGCATTTGTCATGTTTTGCGATTCTTTCTCTTCATCCTCTGGTTGAATGTACTCTCCTTCAAAGTGATCCAACCGACGACTGCCATGCTTAGCATGGCAATATTTTAACGCAACATTTATCAAATATCTAGGGTTCTGCAAGAGCAAACATTGGTTTAAGTCATATATGGAATAACCTTTTTTTTGCCTTTGGCTAGAGGACCAAAGAATGAACGGAAAGGAAGAATTTATATTACCTATGCATAAATAGACCCGGCACCGGCACGAAGTTTGCTCTCCGATAGATCTAGGGGAGTTTCACCCTTGTCATTTATTACATTTAGTCGCACTTCCTGATTCTCCAAGAGCAAAGCAAATATATCCTGGTCCCCAAGCTTTACGCATAGGTGTAGCGCTGTGTTTCCATTATTGTCTTGCATATTCAAAATCCATGATAACGACTCAGTTTTGCAAGCATATGCGACTATATTCCACCTTTTCTTTTCAATAGCAACATGAAGGAAAGTTCTTCCCTTGATGTATCACAAACCAGCAACATTGGGACACTTGTCTAAGAATTTGACAATAGCCTTCTTCGCACCTGTGGAGGCAGCAATGTGTATAGGAAATGATCCCATGTTATCTGATTGAAACATTGGAGTTCGATCAGCTAGGAGCAGTAGTGTGAATGGCACGCTTGAATTCCAAGCATCGCGATCCCATGGAAAATTGAACCAAGGATGGAAGATCCAGAAATGTACACCTCTCGGGTGCAACATTGATGTTGCAAAGTGAAGGGGTGTGCTCCCATTTTGGTCACCTTGTGTGGTAAGGCCAATGTTCCAGCTCAGTAGCATTTCTGTCATCACTGCAAAATTCCTCTTTATATTAGCTAAGTTGGTGGATGAAAAGTTTTTTTTAGCTATAGCTTTTGAAAATCTATTTTACAGCTCAATCTTATTTCCAAATAAGTGAACCGTCCAACCATGCTACTAAGAATGCGAACTATTGTTTGATTATTTTACAAAATACACATCGATATTTAATGTTATCATGACATGTTCATCTGCTAAGAGTTATAAGTTATAAGAACATTCCTATCAATATGTTAGAATTTCAGCATGCATGCTTGTATGTTAGATAATTAACTTTCATAGTCCACTGAAGTCGTCACACCTTGTTCGAATATCTCAGTAAGAATCTCCCCTCTCACCTTAGTCCCTCTGATCTAACCTAGACACACCCATCCATCATCATAGGAGTTGTTTATTTTCAAGTATATATATTATTTCGTTTGCATTACACATAAAGATCATATTGTCAATGCCATCATCATTGTGAAAGTCGTAGGCTGCGACGCCATATTGTAGCATTGTGCTTTAGTGCTCTTATATCGTAATCTCTGGCATGTTCAGATTCTATTGTGTCACTAAGAGAAATTTTAGAGTAAGATAGTTGATACATAGAAATGATGAGAAAGGGCAAATAATGGTGGGCTCCACCCATGTGGTGAAGGAAAGGGACCATCTTTTTCCTTGGAGCGTATAGTTTGGCTTATCCGTTCTGGTTTCCCACTACACAAGAGTTGCAATCCTAACAAGAGTGTTTCCCTCCATATTTTGTAGACGCTCAACGTGGGTTGATGGGATAGTGGTTCAGTATTGATAACCCAGGGATCGTCCGTTTGATGCCTAGCATAACCCTATGAGGATTGGTGTTAATAGGAGTAACACCTGCTCCCATGTACGTATTTTATCTTAGGCCTATGACCTACTACCTCCATCCGGGTTTATTAGTCCATATTGTATTTTGGGTCAAAGTTTGACCACATATATTTGACTAACAAAATTTTAATGCATGTCATAAAAAATTATAATGTTGGATCTTATTTGAATGTAGTTTTTGATGATATTAGTTTTGCTAATTTATATTTTATTAGCTAAAGTCATGGTCAACATACAACCCATAATATGAGGGGACTAATAAACCCGAACGAAAGCTGAGCGTAAGATATTTCTATAAAAAGTAAAAGAAAATAGAGGATGCATAACGTCATCTCTTTTATAAAAGTGAGGAACACCGAGTTCTGCAGAACATTTCAAGCATCCCCCTTAGGCGGTCAGGTTCGGAGGCTGAGCGTAAGATGTTTTCTCCGGCGTCCTAGATTAAGTACATTTATCATACCCGGAAAAAAGTACATTTATCATAATAACCATTATTATATGGTGCATTTATAATTTTTGTTTCATTTTAAAAATTGCTATGCATCACCACTCTTTAAAGGCTACATGAGGGGAAGTATTTGGTGCCATCTACTGTGTACGCGCTGATCTTGTGAGACTTTGCATTTTGCTGGTGTCATCGCATTAGTGTCATTTGTGTGCATTTTAGTCATGTAGATTTCGGGTTTGTATTCATGGTCTTTGTACCCGTTTGATGCGATATTGTGACTTAATAAAATCTGTCATTTATCCAAAAGATAGAAATCAAAATGACTTTTTTTCCAACTGTTTGAGTGGTATATAGCCACTCCCATATTGTCATAATTTAGAACATCTACTACTACTATTTTCACATGGACAGTGCAAATAAATTTTGTGTGTACATTCGTGATGAACGTTTTAGAACACTGGCTATATCAATCTTTAAATGACAGATATCTATCGACATACAAGGAGTGTAAATATCAAAGAAAATGATGGAATTAATAATTCGTGCGTACCTTGGCTACGAAGAACAGCAGCATGCAGTGCATTTTGTCCATCTGGTCCAGAATACGAAAGATTACCATGACTATTGTCATATAGTGACTGCACAATGTGGGCCTGCTCAAGCAGGATGGCTAGATACAACGGGGAAGTGCCGTCCGTTGGATAGCTGGCCAATTCTGAATCCGCCAGCATTAGCAGATCCACCATATCCTTATTTCCAATGCGGACAGCCTCATGCAAGGCCGTCTCCTTGCGACCATTTTCCTTTCTCAGGAGCACCTTCAACCTCTCTCCGCCATCGCTGTCCTCGCCTCTAGCGAGATCAATGAAACGAGAGACCATCTGGGAACTCCCGGCCCTGGCAGCGACATGCAGGGGCGTGTCACCCCTCTGGTTTTGTGTAACCACGAGGTGCTGCGCCTTGCGGTAGATAACGCCGGCACTCCTCATAAAGTTGTCGCCGTCACCGTATTTGGCCACCGCGTGTAGTGCGGTGTCCCCGCCTATGGTGACGACCCCCACCGGCGGTCCTGCGGGGATTGAATGCTGATCATGTTGGAATATTAGGCAAGTTCATGATTAATTCCAGTAAATAATTCATGACTAGAAGAGATACTAGCATGCAATAATCTAGCAAACTAAAAGAACAGCAAGACATGCATAACAGCAGCAAACACGTAACAATAGCTGTAGAAACAGACATGAACAGAGGATGTTGGACGTACTGATCGTTAACTATTATGGGTGCGACAGTGTTGATGACGATGTTGGCGACGATCTGCTGCTGACGGCGATGAATACGACGATGAGTAGCACCGCCCGACTTGGACGGAAGACGACCCGTAATGACGAATTTGAGCAGTCGCGCACAGCGCTTCCTAAAAACCTAATTCGTCCTCTCCCGGTGCAGGATTCGCAAAGACGAACGGTTCCGGAGACCTGCTCTCCCACGCGCTGATGCACGCCGGCGTTTGGGATGGAGTAGACTACGATGGCGGCGCAAGTTGTGAGATGAGGCAAAACCCTAGGTGTTTTTCGGTGTGTCTCTGGCCGCAGCCGGTAGCTGTATATATATTAGGACCAGAGGCGGTATTGTGTCGCGACCACAATCCCAAACCGACTCAGTTTCTAATTCGTATATTTACCGGACAAGAAATCAAAAACTTGTCTGCCAAGACATAAAAATAAAACGGCAAAAGGAAGCTGCGCTCCTGCAAGGAGACGGACCAGATTTCGGCGGACCATTCACGCGCATGTCGCATGTACGCCTCGCCTCGCCTCGCCTCGCCACGCCACGCCACGCCACGGCCCGGCGAGGCGAGCGAGCGCGCGCGTGTGGTTCTCCCTTTCTCTTCTCACACACCACTTAGAGTGGTGGAGAGAACCCACTATATAAAGAGGTCCAACTCTTCTTCAACTTCCAAGGTGGGACTAAACTTAGCACCACCACTTTCCATTTTACACATGAGCTTTGAGATTTCAGAAATTGCTATGGGCCTAGCCCATTAATTCTAACAATCCCCCACCAGATCTCAAATACCCATTTAGAGATTTGCCTTCTCTCACCACTTGTTTAATATACCAGTGTTTCAGCAGAGACTGTTAAGTTGAACTTCTGCCTAGAACTTTAAGCTACATCCATTCACAACTTGACAATGGACTATGCCTTGAATTGCTAGTTTTGTGTGAACAGGTTTCACTCAAAGTCTTAACCAGTACCTGACCGCCAGTAGGCTACCCCGCGGTTTGGAGCTTATACGTCATACTCCGTGGTCTCTTCGTGAGCTTACTAGAGATCACCCAAATCTCATAGACTGCGACGTTTACAGTCAGAACTCATATAGGTGTGTTCTTTCAAGACTGCTCTGTAGGAGAGCATCTTTGCTAATTATAGCCAATAGAACCACATTAAGGCATGTTGCCAACCTGCCTTACAGATTTGAGCCTTACAGCTCTGAGAGTTTTGCATCTTCACTTGGAGACGATCATAAGTTATTACTCTCCTCAGTTAACCAATAGCTTGTTCTTCCCAGATCCTAATTCACGGGATCTCCGATCACAAAGGTTGGGTTACTACTATGGTGTAACATCTATGGGTCTCATACCCATCTCCCTCGATGCAATATCTATCACATTTCGTGATAGTCCCTTTGTAAAGGGATCTGCCAGGTTTTTGTCTGTTTGTATATACGTAACAGTTATTACTCCGGAGTTTCTCAACTTCCTGACAGACTTCAAACGTCTTTTTCACGTGTCTTGATGACTTTGCATTATCTTTAGAATTGTTCACTTTAGCGACAACCGTTTGGTTATCACAATTCATAAGAATAGCCGGTACAGGTTTTTCAACAACCGGCAAGTCCATCAAGAGCTCACGCAGCCATTCTGCCTCAACAGTAGCTGTGTCCAAAGCAGTTAATTCTGCTTCCATAGTTGACCTCGTCAATATGGTTTGCTTGCAAGAACTCCATGACACTGCGCCACCACCATGAGTAAATACATACCCACTTGTTGCGTAAAGTACATCAACATCGGAGATCCAATTTGAATCACTATATCCTTCTAGCACAGCAGGATGCCCTGAATAAGTAATTCCGTAACTCATAGTACCTCTCAGATAGCGCAAGACCCTTTCTAGTGCATGCCAATGATCATCACCCGGGTTGGACATGAACCTACTCAGTTTGCTCACAGCAAAAGAGATATCTGGTCTTGTAGCGCTAGCTAAGTACATGAGTGAACCGACAATTTGAGAGTATCTTAATTGATCTCTCGTTTCTTTCTTGTTCTTTCTGAGTGTCACGCTGGGATCATAAGGTGTTGGAGAAGGCTTGCCATCCATAAAACCGAATCGGTTCAAGACCTTCTCAACATAGTGAGATTGCGTTAATGTAATCCCACTCTCATCCTTAATAAGTTTGATGTTTAGAATTACATCGGCTTCTCCCAGATCTTTCATGTCAAAACTTTTTGATAGAAAAGACTTGACCTCATTAATTGCATTAATGTTTGTACCAAAGATCAGTATGTCGTCCACATACAAACATAATATGACACTATTGCCCCCACCATGGCGATAGTAAACACACCTATCAGCCTCGTTAATGACAAATCCTGCAGAAGTCAGAGTTCTTTCAAACTTCTCATGCCATTGCTTAGGTGCCTGTTTCAGACCATACAAAGATTTTAACAACTTGCACACCTTTCTCTCTTCACCCTTTACCACAAACCCGACAGGCTGATCCATATAGATCTCCTCTTCCAACTCTCCATTGAGAAAAGCTGTCTTTACATCCATTTGATGAATGATAAGACCATAAGAGGCAGCCAAGGAAAGTAACACTCGAATGGTGGTCATTCTAGCAACGGGTGAATAGGTGTCAAAGTAATCTTCGCCTTCTTTCTGAGTGTAGCCCTTGGCCACTAGCCGCGCCTTGTACTTATCAATAGTACCATCAGGCTTTAGCTTCTTTTTGAACACCCACTTACAGCCCACAGGTTTACAACCATATGGTCTATCAGTTAGTTCCCAAGTTCCATTAGAAAGAATTGAGTCCATCTCATTATGAACAGCTTCTTTCCAATCATCTACATCCGGAGATGCATATGCTTCTGCAATCGTCTTGGGTGTGTCGTCCACAAGGTATACAATGAAATCATCACCAAAGGATTTTGCAATCCTTTGTCTCTTGTTCCTTCCAGGAACTTCATTGTTATCCTTCTCAAGGACTTCCTCATGTGATTGTTCGAAATATTCATCTGTTGTACTAGATTCAGGAATTATCTCAGAAGAAAATCTAGCAATGCTATGCATATCTTTCATAGGAAATATGTTCTCAAAAAATGTTGCATCACGAGATTCCATTATAGTATCAACATGCATATCAGGTACTTCAGATTTTACCACTGAAAACCTATAAGCAATGCTCCGTTGAGCATACCCTAGAAAGACACAATCCACTGTCTTTGGTCCAAGTTTGCGTTTCTTAGGAATAGGAATATTGACCTTTGCCAAACATCCCCAAGTGCGCAAATAAGAAAGTGATGGTTTTCTCCCAACCCACTCCTCATAAGGGGTTTTCTCTTTATTATTGTTGGGAACTCTATTCAGGACATGACATGAAGTCAATAGAGCCTCCCCCCACCATGCCTTAGATAAACCAGCAGTGTCTAACATGGCATTCACCAAGTCAGTCAATGTGCGGTTTTTCCTCTCGGCCACTCCATTTGATTGAGGTGAATAGGGAGGCGTCCTCTCATGAATAATACCATGTTCCTCACAAAATTCATCAAAAACTTTTGGAAAATACTCTCCACCATGATCGGACCTAAGACGCTTGATCTTTCTCTCTAGTTGATTTTCAACTTCAGCTTTATAGATTTTAAAGTAGTCTAATGCTTCATCTTTAGTTTGCAACAAATAAACATAGCAAAATCTAGTCGCATCATCAATCAAAGTCATGAAATATCTCTTTCCACCTTTTGTCAACACACCATTCATCTCACAAAGATCAGAATGTATGAGTTCTAGAGGTGCCAAGTTTCTCTCCTCGGCAGCCTTATGAGGCTTTCGAGGTTGCTTAGATTGCACACAACTATGGCACTTAGAACCTTTGGCAACTGTGAAGTTCGGAATTAAACTCATGCTGGATAGCCGAGACATTAAACCAAAATTAATATGACATAAACGAGAGTGCCAAATATTTGCATCATCATTAACATTAGCACAAATTTGGTTTATTGACTTATTGCAAAAATCTGAAAGAGAAAAGCGGAACAAGCCTCCGCACTCATAGCCTTTTCCTATAAATTGTCCAAATCTTGACACGATTACTTTATTGGACTCTAAAACTACCTTAAATCCATCTCGACATAGAAGGGAGCCGCTAACTAGATTCTTGTTCATAGTAGGGACATGCTGCACGTTCCTTAGTTGCACGATCTTTCCCGAAGTAAACTTCAGATCCACCGTGCCAATGCCACGAACAGAAGCATGTGACCCATTCCCCATTAGGACGGAAGAATCCCTTGCGACCTGATAAGAAGTAAACAGGGAGATGTCAGCACACACATGAACGTTAGCACCCGAATCAATCCACCACGAAGATGATTGAAATACTGAAAGCACAATAGGTAAATTACCATACCCATCAGTATTGCTAGCGGTCACCATGTTGACAGTCTTGGAGCTTGTTTTCCCTCTGCGGTCTGCACGTTCAGGGCATTCCTTGGAAAAGTGTCCAGGCTTCCCACAGGTGTAGCACTCTAGCTCAGCCTTGTTGAACTTCTTCTTCTTGAAGGTAGTAGTCTTGGTAGGCTTGTTGAAAACAGGTTTGTTCTTCCCTTTGTTCTTGTTCTGTGGGTACCTCTGCACCATGTTAGCAGTAGGCTGAACCTCACCTCCTTTTTCAGTGGTATCTTTAGCCCGAGCTTTTTCTTCAACATCAAGAGATGCAATCAGATTTTCAACTGATATCTCCTGTCTCTTATGCTTCAGAGTTGTGGCGAAATTCCTCCATGAAGGAGGCAACTTTGCAATCATGCACCCAGCCACGAATTTGTCGGGTAGAACACATTTAAGGAGTTCAAGTTCCTTCACAATGCACTGTATCTCATGAGCTTGTTCAACCACAGAACGGTTATTCACCATCTTGTAGTCATGAAAACTCTCCATGATGTACAGGTCACTGCCTGCATCTGTTGCACCGAATTTTGCATTCAGTGCATCCCACAGAATTTTTCCGTCGTTTATGTGCATGTACACATCACACAGACGGTCAGCAAGAACACTCAGAATGCATCCCACAAACATAGTATTGGCTTCCTGGAATTTTCTCCGATCTTCGTCGGTCATTCCCTCTGGAGCACCAACACTAGCGTGGTCTTCACCTGCCACCTCTTAAAGTGCACACCGGTAAACTTATCCGGCCTCAGTGCATCAGCAAATCCAGCCATAGTTAACTCAGGAAATTGCCTATAATTAGGTTTTTGGATTGTTGGAATATTAGGCAAGTTCATGATTAATTCCAGTAAATAATTCATGACTAGAAGAGATACTAGCATGCAATAATCTAGCAAACTAAAAGAACAGCAAGACATGCATAATAGCAGCAAACACGTAACAATAGCTGTAGAAACAGACATGAACAGAGGATGTTGGACGTACTGATCGTTAACTATTATGGGTGCGACAGTGTTGATGACGATGTTGGCGACGATCTGCTGCTGACGGCGATGAATACGACGATGAGTAGCACCGCCCGACTTGGACGGAAGACGACCCGTGATGATGAATTTGAGCAGTCGTGCACAGCGCTTCCCAAAAACCTAATTCGTCCTCTCCTGGTGCAGGATTCGCAAAGACGGACGGTTTCGGAGACCTGCTCTCCCACGCGCCGATGCACGCCGACGTTTGGGATGGAGTAGACTACGATGGCGGCGCAAGTTGTGAGATGAGGCAAAACCTTAGGTGTTTTTCGGTGTGTCTTTGGCCGCAGCCTGTAGCTGTATATATATTAGGACCAGAGGCGGTATTGTGTCGCGACCACAATCCCAAACCAACTCGGTTTCTAATTCGCTGTATATATATTAGGACCAGAGGCGGTATTGTGTCGCGACCACAATCCCAAACCGACTCGGTTTCTAATTCGCTGTATATATATTAGGACCAGAGGCGGTATTGTGTCGCGACCACGATCCCAAACCGACTCGGTTTCTAATTCGTATACTTACCGGACAAGAAATCAAAAACTTGTCTGCCAAGACATAAAAATAAAACGGCAAAAGGAAGCTGCGCTCCTGCAAGGAGACGGACCGGATTTCGGCGGACCATTCACGCGCATGTACGCCACGGCGAGGCCAGGCGAGCGAGCGAGCGCGCGCGTGTGGTTCTCCCTTTCTCTTCTCACACACCACTTAGAGTGATGGAGAGAACCCACTATATAAAGAGGTCCAACTCTTCTTCAACTTCCAAGGTGGGACTAAACTTAGCACCACCACTTGCCATTTTACACATGGGCTTTGAGATTTCAGAAATTGCTATGGGCCTAGCCCATTAATTCTAACAGATCAGAGCCAGCTTCTTCTACTCCATGGACAGAGGCTTGCTGCTGCGTTGCCAAGCCTGCGGCGGTGCCTGTGCCCTCAAGCAACTCAAGAAATGATTGAATTGGCACAGCATCTGACCGCCCGGGTGCATCTTCCCTGTCGAGGAGGTAATTCAGTGCTTGCCAGGAGCCACAGCATGATGACGCTAGCAGCAGGGGGTTCATCGTTGCTGGGGTAGCCGGGTTTGCTGGAAGCCGTAAGCACCACCATCGATGTCATTAGCCCCGCCTGCTGCTGAGCCTCCGTTGCGGCCAACAGGCTTCCTCTGTAGTATGTGGATCCTCAATGTATAGCTGTAGTTAATTAGCTCGATGTAGCATGCTCACCTTGTAGGCACACTCCGTATATATGTACGTGCTTGTCACTTGGAATGTGCTTGGTCCAGGGAACCGGTGAGGATGACCGGGAATTAAAAAAAAAATACTATAAGCATACTACTCCTATCTTTAGGTTCCTCCGTAAATGTACTTCTCTAATCTGGTGGGCCTTTTCCATACATTATGTGAAACAAGTCCTCACTCCTCATATCTTATTAGTGAAACTAAATAGTACAAATTCATCGAAACCCATGTTTTCTTCTTTTTCTTCTTTAACCATGAATCCCAAAAAAAATCTACCTCCTTTCCTTTTCATGTACTTTCCTGGCAAGGAAAAATTAAAATATAAGTCACTAGTTATTTTGAAGTTATTTGTAATCTCATACACATACAAATTTGCAATTATTCATCTACTACTGAAATTTTGGTTTATTTTATCGATGCAAATTGGATTTGGATAGAAAGGTACATTCTTTTATTTTAGATAGAAGAAATGTTTATTCTATTTAAAATATAAGAACAAATTTTGTTTGTTTAATTATTCCTATATGCAATTTATTGAATTGATACACCATTTCATAGATATCATTTAGCAAAATGGAACACAACATATGCATCCATCTTCCGGCTCTAGAATTTCACGGGATATGAGAGAAACTTGTTAGTGGAGATCAATTATTTAGTTATATAGAAGTTCTATTCGATTCACCATTCTAGTATTGTGCATAGTGTATTTTATGATCTGTTGTAAAAAAGACATAAATTTAAGAAAGCTAGTCTCTCTAGTTACAAAAGCTAGATTATCGATCAATCCACCTCAGTGTCATATGTAGCCTTCTTCACCAATTCTCCATTGCCAGTATTCATTTCACCGCTGCTTCCCAATCTTATATTAAATAAATATAACAATGTGTAATTCTTGTGAGGCTAATTTAAATACTTGTAAATTGAAATACTTATTAAATCAAAATGAAGAAATTTGATTGCCGAGCTCTAAAATAATATTTTGATCTTGGGTAACAAATATCTTCCGAAAATTAGTAATGTTGAAACCCCGTTATACCAGCGACAGCGGACACAACTTCAAGGATAAACTAAATTGAATTTTACTTTCACTATCCATGTTTTCTTATATTTTGCAAATGTGATTGAGCTAAATCTTTTCTTGTGGACTGCCCCACAAAACTTTTGATATTCTCCTATATTCGGGAGCAGTAATTTAATTGTTCAAATTAGTTTTTTGTTTTACTATTTAGTAGTCTTAGATTTTTCATTTTGATGAGCCTCGCTTTGAGTAATTCATGGAATAATGTATTAAGGAAGAAAGGATATGAGTCTACCGCTTACAAGAAAAGATCTCATGATAGTCAATATGGGCCCTCAAAATCCATCAATGCATGGTGTTCTTCGAAACTGATCGTTACTCTCGATGGTGAGGATATTGTTGATTGTGAACCCATATTAGGCTATTTAAAGAGAGGAATGGAAAAAAGCACGGAAAACCGAACTATTATACAATACTTACCTTATGAAACAAGGATATAGAGAGATTGTAGAAAGGGATAGGATAGTTCTTTTTGCAAGAGACTTGTTATAAATTCCTTAACTTAAGAAAGAAAAAAATAATAACACAGATACATAACATAAAAAATAGGGCCATTTGCATTTGTGTCCCTAACTCGAACCACCTACTCAGATTTGTCCCTAATTTCGAAGCCTGCTCAAATTTAGCCCTCTGCCGTTAGTTGCACTTATAGAAATGCCCCTCCATGCCGTTTCCGTCCAGTCAAAGCCGTTTGACCGTTATCTGGCCGTTTCTTTGACATTTTTGCCCTTGTGTCCATGTGCCACTTACTTGTGGGTCCCACTCTTAAAAAATAAAACGAAAAAACACTTTCTCTCACCCTCTCTCTCACACACACTTTGAGCCACATGACTATTCAAACTAGTCCGACGGTTGCCGGCGGCGACCAAATCCCGCGTAGGAGCCACACTGGGAGGCCACGAGGAGGCCGACCGAGGGAACTAGGCGATAGCCATTACTCTACCGAGTCTAGGGATGTGCTCTTCGGACCATATGGTTGCCGGAGCGAACGACGGCGACCATTCCCGCGGCGGCTCCGGGTGGCGCAAGTGCGGCAACTACCATGCGTGGGGGAGGGAGAGGGAAACTGCTTGTGTGGACTTAAGGAGCTCACTAGGAGCATGATGGCGACGCCGCTGGGGTTCAGGGAAGACTGGAGCGACGACTTCGACGATGGCGGCCATGGCAGAGCTCGGAGCTCATGGGGAAGACGGCCTGAGGCCATGGAGCTTGCTATGGAGGACTCCCAGGTCTTCTTTAGTACATCAGGATGCCAGAGGAACAGCTGTGATCGGCCGACGTGCTCCAACGGCGTCGAATCGAAGGAGGTGGTCCGAGCTCGGCGGCGGGGCAGATGTGTTGTGGCGCTCTGTCCTGGACGTCTCTTGTCAATATCATAGGCTGGTAGGACGAGGTCATGGCGTATGAGATTCCTGGCGAGGTGGCGGCGCTTCGGGTCGCCGTTGGCCATGTACTTGATAGACGCCGGCGACGGGGCGCTCTCTGGCGTGCTTGCGTGATAGGGCTAGAGGGCGGGACAAGAACGAAGGCAAGCGACAGAGAGAGAACAAGGGAGAGAGGGTTGCGGCGTCAGGGGAGGCCAGCGGCCAAGGCAGCGCCCGTTCGACACTCTCGCCGGAGTTGAGAGGTAGCGGCCGTCGGGCCGTCGTTCGGCAGGGGGAGAGACAAAGAGAGGGGGAGGTGAGAGAGAGTTTTGTTTTTTTCTATGGATGAGGGGCCCCACATGTAAGTGCGTGAGAGAGAGGTGGTGAGAGAAAGGGGTTTTTCCATTTTATTTTTTGAGAGTGGGTCCCATCAGTAAGTGGCCATGGAGACAGGGGCGAAAATGTCAAAGAAACGGTCAAATAGCGGTCAAAGCCCTTTGACTGGACGGTAACGGCATGGAAGGGCATTTCTATAAAGACACCTAACGGCAGAGGGGTAAACTTGAGCACCCTTTGAAATTAGGGGTAAATTTGCGTAGTGGGTTCGAGTTAGGGACACAAATGTAAAAAACCCTAAAAATAATAAATAAGATGAGATTCTCTGATGAAAAAATGGGCCCGGATAATCAAGTGTTGTGATGCTGTATAAAATGTTATCCGTACATCTATTATAAGGCTTTATGAAGAAATATTGAAGTTTGCGCTATTATCTTATAGATCTAAGCTCAGGATGTGGATGCTTTATTTTCAAAGACCAGTCAATTTTGCAAACCATTGCTTTCCTTAATTTTCTTCTTTGTTACCTCATGGCATTTATGGTTCATCTTGGCTAAGCATTATTGTGCTGACAGTATCATCAAAAGTGTATTCCTTGTAGTCTTTCAAGGACTAGTTTAATTTTTCCTAAAAAAAGTTCCCTCCGGATCTGTTAATGAGTAGGAGAATTTCATCATCATATTTGAAGCAAAAGAATCCTTAGTTTTATTTAATTATCATCCGGAAAGGGAAGGCCGGACTCAGAGTACTGCCATTGCAATACAAAAATCAAAGTTCAGAGGGTTAGGGTAATACTCCATCCGTTCCTAAATATAAGTCTTTGTAGAGATTTCATTATGGACCACATATGGATGTATATAGATGCATTTTAGAATTAAATTCACTCATTTTGCTCCGTATGTGGTCTATAATGGAATCTCTTCAAAGACTTATATTTAGGAACGGAGGGAGTACAAGATAATTAAGCATGGCCCTGAGGGGAAATCACTCACGCAACCAAAAAAGAAGGCACCAACGCATTTGAGCTGTGTGAAAGAGCACGGCAAAGCTGACTCTATCAGTTTTTTAGACACACACGTACGACCTCTACACGTACTTGAGCATGCGAATCCTCTCTTCCATTGGCTTCATATAAAGATATGTAGGCCGAGAGTTCTAAATGAATTTCTTCAAAGAGCAAAGCAAAATATTCCCCTGATCCTTAGTACACATGATGTAGTATTGTTTCTTAGAGCAAGTACTTATGATATGAGTGCAACGATGCACTTTGTTATCGTTTCTGGTTGTTCCACCACTGCCATACACACCAAACAGCCAAAGTGAGTTCGACGGGTCAGACCAGCTGCTCAACCTTTGTATTATATTGTTGAAAGATCCCAATGCATTGCTCAAGTAGTAGTACCATAGAAAAATGGTATAGCTAATCAATCATCACTGATGGGCCGACTGAGGATCATCAGTGGTCGGACTTAGCACTGACGGTCAAGAGATGGGTAGTCAGCAATGACTGGCGTACGACCAATAGTAGACTAGCCAGTCAGTTCTGTCCCGAGCCAAGTCTCACTACAAAAGATGTAAAACTGCAAGTCGAGCGTAATTTATTGGCTACTCGGTTTACGCATAACGTAAGTCGATCACCCGTTTCCCACTAATCGGTTCAACATAGCACACGTTTCAGCAGTGTGTGGAGATGCCACATTTTCTTGGCACACTGTTGACACATGGTCTCCTTTGATAAGCAGGATTATCTGACTGCTCACATCTCCACTATCTCATTGATATTCAACTTCTCCATGAAACAAGTCTAGGAGTAATAGCTGAAGGCATCGCTTCATTCTCTCATAGCATGTCCTTCTCACATGAGTTCTTCTAATAAATAGCAACGAGCTCATCACCCGACGAGGATTCATGACTTCTTTCCTTCCCTTGCTCGATCTCTTCCGCAAAACCCAGACCAACGTGGGTATTGTACGACTGTACATACCTAGAGGTTCAGAGGCTGGCCTTGGTGAGAGAAGACGATGGCACCGATTTTGCCGTGGTCGTGGAAAGCGTCGGTGCCGAGATAGGGACAACAACGAGGCGAGACAAGAGGGCGAAGCGCTACATGTCATCAACCATACCGCCCAAATCGCACGAGGGCGCCGCGGTCGCAGGGCATCTGACCCACCCTCTCCCGCAGTGTGATGCAGCCCAGCACGGGCATGCGCGTGTCCCACATCTCTTACCGTTTCTCCACCACTCGTCATCAATCTAATTTCGATCCGCTACCCGAGCTGGTCATTGCATTGCGTCACCGCCACTAGGATAACTGGTCGGCTAGTGAGCAGGGTACATCGCGTGTTGCGACTGTTAACAAACAGACCGTTGCTAATTTACTTTACATATAAGCTCCAGTGAAACAGGTTTACATTATTCCCAATACTAGATACTCTGGTATATTATTAGCGTGGTATCTTGTGCCTATAGAAGAAAATATTGTAGTTTTAAAGTTCTTTGGTTTTTACAGTACTATGCTATCAAATGGGCGTTGCCTGCACATTCGCTTGGTAATTGGAGCATCTGTCCTTCAACTGAAAAGTACTGATAGGAATACGCTAGAAGAAATGAGCGGACAGAAAAATAAGGAAAAATGGATGAAGGAACTAGATGAAGAGAAATATGCATACTATATGCATCACGAGGTCCAGCATCGGCTGCTGGTACACTTAGCTTGAAAATACCATGTCTAATATGTTGTCCTTCAACAATGATGACCAAAAAGGGGCATATGCTACACACCGGCCGGCGGATCAGCTCCGCGGTCATTAGATCTGGCGTCATCCAGTGGCCCAGCCCCGTACTCATCATTGCAACAAAGGTAGTGTTGCGGAAGTTTTGCAACAGAGCTCGTGTTGAGGAAAATTTGCGACAAAGATTGTGTTGCGGATTTCTTTTCGTAGTCTCATGAACTTCTGCAACATAGGCCATGTTTCAGAAACATCCCGCCATAGTTGTTATCTCTGTCTTGCAGCTCCGCCGTTGTTGTTGAAGAACGAGGGATGTTTTTGTAGCAGCTATGTTTCTGCAACACTAACTATGTTTCCACAACACCGGTTATGTTGCAACCCTATCTGAGCGGCTCGCCTGATGTATCCGAGGGTGGACCGATCAAGCGTGTGGGCTAGGGCGGCGACACGCACGGCGCTTGCCCCGTCCCCAACGCCTCCATCGCAGCAACGTGGGCATCCTCTGAAGCACCTAGGTGTACCTCATATCCCCTTCAGTTGCGGAAAAATGAGGTATGCCTTGACTAGCAGCGAAGAGCTTGGCAATTGGGCGGAGATATAGGTGAAAGAGAAAGGTAGGACACAGAGCGGAGAGATAAGGTTGGAGACGAACGGCTCTCCACCGGTGTGTGGTCCACACGAGGACGCGTGGCACCGAGCCGATGCGGCGGATTTCTTTCGGGTAATCAGCCGGCTGAAGCCGAGCATTTACCGAAAAGGCTTCCGCCCCGCTTTATATATAAAGCAATGATCACCAACAGCCCGATACAAACGCACGTCACCACAACACACGCACACAACCAAGGAAGGATACACAAGTGCTGGACGCAGCAACACCACCCCTACCTATGAAGAGATGAAGCTGCATATGACGATCTGTGGACTCCAAAGCGGCACCTTCAGGAAGGATACGACACCGGAGCACCGCCACCGCCCGATCCGAGGATCAAAGTTTCCCCTAGAGCAACACGACGGACAATGAGAGCCGCGACGACGCCTTCAAAAAGGAAACGAGCTTCGTCGTCGCCGGTCTGTCCGAAGATAGAACAGGTTTTCACCCTGGCCAACACTCACTGCCACCGAATGCCACACCCCGACTGTCACGCCGCCCACAAGGCCATGGCCACCGCGCAGCACCGAGCCACGGGCTCTGCCAATGAGCATCATGCTACCACCACCAGGACCGCCGCCCCGGAATCCAAGACCTTGACACCACCTACCCCAAGACCCGCCGCTACCCCAACCAAGGAGTCGAGCGGAAAGGGCCCGCCTTTCGCACCCCTGGACGACCCCTAGCACCAAGACCCAATAGGCCGGCCAAAACTAACCTCCGTCGCCCAGTCCTGCAGCACCGGGCATGAGACGTGCTCGGTCCTGCCGCCGGGCGCGAGACGAGCTCGGTCCTGCTGCACCGGACGCGAGACGAGTGATGAACCGCGGGTGGGAGAGGGCCAGCCCTTCGACGGAAGTAGTGCCCGGACGACGAGGAGATGAAGCGAAGGTCGAAACGGTCCGACTGCAGACGAGTAGACACCGGAGTACAAGCCGGTCGTCGCCGCGGGCGAAGCCGCCGAGCCACTGTGTAGTCGCCGCGTCACCATGAGGCCACCGCCCATGCGCCAGACCTCCCCGTGCCGCCGCCCACGGCCAGCGCAATAGCCACGCCAGGCCGCTGCCCAACCCGCGCCGCCCACCCTGATCCCGAAGCCAGATCAGGACGAGCGCGCCACCACCAGCCCCGCAGCCGCGCAGCAACCGCCCCACCCACCCATGGAGGCACGAGGGAGACCTCCAAGAGCGGCAGGAGGGACCATCGGCGGCCACCAGGCCATCCGTTGGCCGAGCCACCGCACCAAGAAGGGCGCCCGCACCGCCCGCAACGCATCCCGCCGCCCGCAGCCAGATCTGGATCCCGCTACAGAGCCGCCACCAGTACGGGCGTGCACTAACGCTACGCAACCGTCCGCGCGAACGTCGAGGCTAGCCGCGACCGCGGCGAGACCCTAGCACCACGCCGCCGCGTCTGACGAGCAGCGCAGCGCCACAGCCCGACGGCGCCGTCCCGCGTCGGCCACCATCAAGGAGGGACGAGGAGGAGCCCCGCCGCCACTGGCGCTGCACGGGCTTTGACCGGCAGCACCCTCCAGCAACAGCGAGGGAAGAGGCGGGGGTAGGGGAGACTGGCAGCGGCGGCTAGGGTTGCCTCCCGGTCGCTCGCGGAGCGACGAAGCGAGGATCCCCGGTTCTCAATACAAACTCAAGCCGAGCATTTTCCTAATGGTAATGCTTGCTAATATATTTTTTCTCAGCATGCAAGATGCCTAAGAACATGGACAGCATGTCATTTCAGAATTCAGACTCTAGTTGCAATTTCTGATCATTCCAAAGTAGGAATTTAGACGTGCGAGTGGCAAACTGCATGTAAAAAACACATACCTACCTAGAGGTCAGTACTCTGCGGATTGTGCACAGATCTGTGACGATGAGAGCGGGGACTCCTCGCTGCTCCAGTCATCCTGCACCAGGGCTGCAAACTGCAGGTTCCAGAACACGTCCTCGACTAACGGCCTCAACGTTGGCTCCTCGGTCAGGCACCGCAGGCAGATCTCCTTGACGGTCCTCATCAACTCATCGGAGCATCCTTTGCTCACGGCTGGGTCGATGAAGTTCCTCCTCGTGCTTAGTCCTTCTGTTGTCAACGCCGATTGCAAGTGGTGGTCAATGAACAGTAAAAAGTTGGGTTTAGACTTTATTTGGAAATGAGGCATTGTCAAGTTTACACGGTTAACAAGCAAAGGACGCATATCTGTTCTTTCATTATCTCTACCTCGAACAGATAGGCCTTGTCAAGTGCACAGGGTTAACAAGGAAAGGACAACTCGTGAGATATCGAGGTAGGCTCATAAATCATGTCTTTAGGTCACAAAATAACTTTTTCCCTGTGTGAAGGTAATTTCATGCCTATGCTGGTAATGTTTTCAAATAAAAAATTATCTCGGAGCAACACAATTTTCCTAAATTATTGTACATGTATGGTATCAAAATGCATTACACAACAAGCTACATCAGTTCAGCAACTTAAGCTTGAAGATGTTTCGCTAGAATCGCTACAGCTATCTATACAAAATTTAATTCAATATAAACATGTTGTATGATCTTGAAAAAGCAGACCACAATAGATTAATAGCCAAACGAAGGACCGAATGATACATAATTAAGTAGACTCTAATCTCGCCGCATTGAGATCGGAAACAGGGACACCCAGCTCTGGTTGGCCCATGGTAGCCACTCCATGGCAGATCCAGCCGCCGAGCGGTATCAACCAAGGCCTGAATTAGAAGCAAATTCATTCACTACACCTACCAAAGGAAGGCCATCTTCACTCCTGAGTTGCAAAAATCAAGGAATTGTTAATAACTCACAGCAAACACAATATTCAAGTTCTTGAGTATACTGGATCAGTGAGAAAACAAATTTGAGTCATTGGTCAACATGTGATCCTGCTAAATACAAACTGAAATACTTGAGGATCGTAGTGAAACATCACCATATATATCTACATCCCTGCAAAATCTATAAAAAAATGTAGTTAGTGGCCGATGGTACTATATACTGTGTGAACAAATAAATAATCACTATACTGGAAAAATTAATATAATCAACTTGAAAAAAACAACAATATCATTCTGACCGACTTTGTTCAAACTCGATCAGACTCCAGACCACATTTTTTATGTCATTAGTTCTAAAATGAGTGACAGAAGACTGCTGGAGGTACAAATAAGAATCATTTCATATTACAAATAGAAAATATGAGAATGACTGCTGGAGGTACAAATAAGAATCATTTCATATTACAAACAGAACATACCTTTGCATCAGTAAATGTCGATTAGCAATACATTCAGACATTCAGTGGATCCAAAGTGCACACATAATTATAATTGTAGACCACGGGGTATCCGTTGGCAAGCTATTTATTGTTCCATGGCCTGTGAAAGTGAAGAGTAGTGTAATGTCACACTATTGGTACAGCAAAACTGCTGCAACTAGGAAAAGGAAAACTGAACATTTTGTTTATCCACAGTATAGTGCCTGGTCATCAATATTTTTGCATTAAATGTCAAAAAATCATATAAACACATATATCAGGAAGTTATTCTAATACTTTGGTAACATAATATAATAACTAATATATTAACAACAATATTGCTTGAAGGGTCCAATTAGAAGCTCCTGGTTATTTTAGTCTGCCAAGCAATCTGTGTGTGCTGCAATCTTCAAGCAAGATGGCCGTGCAAATTTTTGTTCAGTCTTGGCTGATATAGGAAGAAGGCGCACATCATCAAATCCGGCGAATACTGAAAGATGGATAAACTCTCAGCCTTTCACAATGAGCATGTTGAGCCAATCAAGAAGGCAAAAAGGAAATGAACAAAACAATTGCAACTGAAGAAATCAAGATGCTCCCTGCAAATAACATATCTCAAGAACCTAATAAAAATGAAACTGCGGTCCATAGGGCAGGTTATTCCCGAAAAATGATAACAAAGATACCCTATTATTCCCAAAGAAATAAGCCAGAGTCTCCTAAAGTTCTTCCTTTGCAATGAAAAAAAAAATATTAAACAACACATCAGGTGGTCATGCAAGAGCACAATTATGTCATTTTGAATCAATATGTAATAGATCTACCTTTTGAGAATGACCATATATCTCATGAAACACAAAAGCATTGTCTCACAATACAAAGATCATCAACAGTCATCATGCATGGTGCTACTCTCTGAACCTGCATGTGAACCAACATCAAATTGGTAAGACAGATATTTCAGATAGGAGGGTGTCCAAGGGGGAAAATTATGAAACATGAGAGTGCAGAGAACACCATTACCGACATCTCCAGAAGTAAACTCCTATTTCCATACAATCAATCATAATACTTAGATCAATCATCACCACCACAATTTTTCCTACAGGTATAAACAAGAAAAAATCAGATCACATACGGGTCTATCTCCCCTGCAAGTACAGGTAAAGATGAACCCAAGCCAAACCAAGAACATGCATGGTGCTGGTGATAAATGTTCTTCTCCGGATTCGACGGAAGGCGTGCAGTGGAATACTCACCAAGGAAATCGCTGGTTGGCATGGACCAGATGCACCTCCAGATGCACCTCCATCCTTTCATTCTGATTGTACACTATAATTTGGCGCAACAATTATAATTTATAATTTTAATCGTGAGCTATCATCCATGGGTTGTATAAATGGTAGATCAATTGAAGACATTAACATTACTCAGTTAGTAGGTCACAAAGTACAAAGAAAATGATTTCAATAGATAAAGCATATAACCTTGCTTCAGATATAAACGTTTTCAGCATTCATGCATCAGATGCACATTGCTTCCACCCAATCTCACAACTTACATAATGCTAGTGCTTAGCATTGCACAAATCTTGGTTACTTCCCATTCACACTTACATTTTGGGACTGAACACATGTATCATCAGAATACTAAACGCTCATTGCAGTGTACTAGAAAAAAATACATGTAACAAAATTATTTAAAAAAACAAAATGATGCACGCCATATATTTATTTTTACCCCTGACATTGCAACCTGCGTAAATCCCAAACAAAAGGTGAATCTGATCCGCTGTGCAATCAATTCAGAACTGGATAATCACTGTCGAACATACCACTAACTGAATGCCTAGCTGCAAACCAAAAGAAGTAAAAGGGCGTGATTACTGAGATAGCTAATAAGAAGTTAGGCATTAATAGATTAAAATAAGCCATTAAGTCTATGAGATTATGCTACCATCCATCAGCTGGTCCGGAGGGGCGTGTCATATAAGATGCACCAATTACTGCTTATGTCGCAGAAGTTGCACCATTACAGCTGCCATCAAAGACTGCAATCCAGACAAATAGTTAGTGAGAAAGATGTGGATTGCCCCTTATTGGTTTCAAGGTGTTTGATCTTTTCCCCTTCCTCCAATGTGGATTTTCAAGCTTTAGGGTCTCATTCATCTCCCTTTGACTGGGTGGACTCACCGAAAACCCACTCTGCTCGCCGGAGCACATCAAACTCGAATGGGAAAATAACATACAGTTAACTGAAAATTAACACAGTTATCTATTTTTTCGGAGTGGATTGGCTTCACTAAGGCCCTCCGCTCCTTCTCAACCTGTTGACAGTGCAGCAGTTCCACAGGACATGCATTGCTGCACAGTGCACACGGCGACAACTTTGCTGATGGCTAACGTCTGACAAATGAAATGGATAGCCTAAACAGGATTCTCTTTTTAATTATCATATCAGGAAATCATGTTTCTTACAGGAGTAGAATCGGCTAGCTTCAGGAAAAAAACTGTGCAAGTCGTTGTTAAACCCAGTCCATTTATCCATCAAACTGAACGGGTAGATCTTCCTTTTTCTAAGTTCTTCCATGATTTAAATGTGAGAACTACTATGGTGCCTCCAACTAGACAGGAAAAGTTCATGTCTCACTATTTCTTCAATAGTGTCATCTTTACCAAGAAACCCGTCGAATTCCGGATAGGCAATTTATTTGATGCCCATATGCATCCAAAAGCGGGCTTAATATATATTTGCCAGCAATAGTTAGTCTCTATGCAACAAGGTATGCCAGCAGGCACAAAGACAAACAAAAAAACACTCTTGGTTTCTCCGGCGATCCATCCCAACAAAGTAAGCTGTTTAATTTTAAAATTGTGTGTCCTCACCAGTCACCACCTCCATGACAAGAGCAAAGCTCCATAGCATTCTGTATATATATCCTCCCTAAGCTAGCACCCAAACATCATCAACAAGCTTAACGACATCCGATTCAATGGCATACAACTCCTACCCCTTGTTGTTGGTGCTGCTGGCACTCTCGGCCCCGCTGGCCGTCTTTGCCGGCGACCCAGACATCCTGGCCGACTTCGTAATCCCAGCAAGCACCAACCCGACGAACATCACCGGTGACTACTTCACTTACACCGGCTTCCGCGACATAAGCACGCCGGCGTACGGTTTCACCTTGACCAAGGCCACTATGATGGAGTTCCCAGCCCTGAACGGCCAGAGCGTGTCCTACGCCATGCTCACGTTCCCCCCGGGCTCCGTCAACCCCACACACACACACCCGCGCGCCTCCGAGCTGCTGATCGTCGCCCATGGCACGCTCTCCGTTGGGTTCATCGACACCGCCAACAGGCTCTACACCCAGGACCTGGGCCCGGGCGACATGTTCGTGTTCCCCAAGGGGACGGTGCACTACCAGTTCAACCAAGGGAACAGCACCGCCACGGCGCTCTCCGCATTCGGGAGCGCCACACCTGGGCTCGTGTCCGTTCCCCTTGCTGTGTTTGATACCGGCATCGACAACACCGTCCTTGCCAAGTCGTTCAAGACTGACGAGGCGACCATCCAGAAGCTCAAGGCTGGCCTGGCTTTCCGGTGCTGTTAACCAATCGCCTGATGCCTGCGTACCATGCTGTGTTCTCAACACTGAAAATAAGGTTTATTATATCAGGCAAGCAACCCGATTTAGTACTGTAGTACACACCACGTCTGTGTCCAGATACATTCTGGACTGGGTTCATGTGAAATGAAAATTGATTTCATATGGAATTGGACTTTAGAAATACAATTGCATTGGCCAAAGAAAAGCAGGTCACCTCTTTTAACCGAAGAAAATACCGGTTCATTATAAGCTGACGAAACTTCCAAAGGCTTTGCTCTGACAGTAAGTGTAATTTTCAAATAGAAGTGTATGACAGAAAGATTTCCAAACCAGTGTGTTCTCCCTTCTCCAAGAAGGTAATCCATATAGCAGAGGAGAAAAGCAAAACCATCAAGGATCTGGAATCTGACTATAGTTGCATAAGTTATAACTTAGAACTTGGTGTTTTCATCTAAATTATTGAAACTATCGGGAAAAATGCAGATAGGTAGCAATAAAGTGATATATCCAAAAGCTCAATTTGTGCTATTATGTATGAAGACCTCTATGTGGATGCTAACAAACAACTTCCAAAGTAGCAAAACTGCCATGTCATGCAAGTTCTGGGCAGGACAATATAGAGATTTGTAAAATGCAAGTGGATTTCTCTGAAAAGTAAAGCATCTGAGCCTTATAGAAGTTGCATCATGTGCTATAGAAGTTGCATCATGTGGTAAAAAGTACAAACAAAACACTGAGAATAAGGTTTATTATATCAGGCAAAGCAAACAGATTTTGAACTGTATTACGCACCCTCTGTCCAGATACATCATCCTCTGGACTTGAGAAATAGAATTGTACTGGCCAAAGAAAAGCACGCCATCCTTTTTTTTACCAAAGAATATACAGGTTCAGTATAAGCTGATGAGACTTATTTTGGATCACACAGACCAAAGGCTTTGACCGAGCCAATAAGTGCAATTTCCAAATCAAAGTATATGATAGAAAGATTGCCATACCAGGGTGTTCTCCCTTCCATACCAGGGTAATCCATATTGCAGAGGAAGGCAAAACCATCAAGGATCTGGAGTCTGACAGTAGTTGCATAAGTTGTAAACTCGGTGTTTTCATCTACAAGGGTGGAACTATCAGAAAAAAATGCAGATAGCTAGCAACAGAGTGATGTACATCCAAAAGCTCAATTTGTGCTATTAGTACGAAGACCAGTTGATGCTGACAATTAACAAACAAATTAACAACCGAAAGAGCGACACTGTAATGCCATGCAAGTTCTGGGCAAGAACAACATAGAGATTTGCAGAATGAAGATGGATTTTCTGAAAAGTAGCATTTGAGTCCACAGCAAGGCAACGCCCATCAAAGAAAGCCAAGTTGCCAGCTGGAGGGCCTCACATCCTGTCCAACATGAGGCGTGCGCTCAGATTTGCTTGACTGCCAGGAATCGGCTGAAGTGGTCGCTCCATAAATTTGGACTGAACATGAGGGAATGATTTGGGGCGAATGGGCAAAAACAGCTGGCTTGCGACACCCAAAACATCTCTCGGATCCATGGAACTCCATATGCGGCATGAGCAGACAGAACACGAATTATAAGAAACAGAGGTGCAGTAAAGAAGATAGAGAAGTAAGGAATCAGGGGCAAACCACAACAAATCCCTGGATCACCATGCACTTGCTCACCTGAACCTACACCAGCAAAAGCACACTGCACATCCATCGCAACGTGCTAAAGAGAGGATCTCCCGGGCACCAGGGTCTTAGTACAGGGAGCTTGAAAAGAAGTATAATTCTAAAATATGCGCAGAATGACAGATCATTCTGGACAACTACATTGCACAAGCATTACACTGGCACATCATATTGATTTCAGCTACACAATGATAACATTGTGCAAAAATGCAACAGAATTCACTTAGCCGCTTAACACAAACCTCTCAGCTCATTTTGCTGTTTGGTGACTGGTGTATTCTAGATCAAGCAATTAGAAACAAGTAGGAACCAAGCAGCATCAATTAGGACTCAAAAGCCATATAGGCATGAATTCACCTTCACCTGCACGATTTTCCAAGCAAGAATCCATGGGAAAAGGCAATGAAGGCAGGTAAAAGAAGAATATAGCAGTGCAGACATGGGGGGAACCAAAGGATTGATTTAGAAACAAAGAATTCAGGTAAGGGATGTCCCGTTTAATTTGGACTAGTGTGTTACAATTAAAACTAGTGCCCCAAATGCATCTGGGGCAAGATTATTTTCTGGAAGCAGACAATTGATTACACAAATAAATATATTTAAAAATGATATATTGTGGTCAGATAGGTCCCACAATTTCATAGTATTATTTTCAGGTTCATCGCTCATAGCATAATTTATATGACAAATAATTGAAGCAAAAGGGTATTGGGCAATGAAATATGTATGTGCTCTTGTAAAATGTGGGAATAAATAGTGGATACCTGACATAAAGTTCACTACGATCACTTAAGAAATAGCTTTAGTTGCAAACGAACAATATTATGTACTTAAATCTATCAAATACCAAACATTAGTTCAGCCTTTCGAATATCATATTAAACTGGAAAGATGTTTCTGCATGTGCCACTCATGAACCTTGAAATATATGGCTGACATGCTGTTAATTCAATTGGAGTACCATAGTCCTTTCAGTTCAGAAGGAAATGTAATATCATTTGAGGTGGCATACAAAAATCAAAGGAGTGTTTGAAGTGGCATTTAAGTAAGCAACATTTGCAACGGCATGTAAAATGATTTAGGATTTGCAGTGTCACATACAAAAATTTACATATATTGAATGAATAATCAGCTTATAATCTCAAGAAAGCAAAATGTACTTGGATCTCCACAAAGAGGTTTTACTCAATGACAAAACGTAAGCTCTACTTGTCAACCTGCCCAAGAAATTTGACACATAGTAATCCTTAACTAGCATAGAAAATGAAACTGCGCATATAGAGGAACAACATGGAAGAGGTCATTCACAAACATTACAGTTACAAACATATGCCTATCATTATCAGCGGTTGGACAGAAAGCAACTAACTTTCTGAGGGTAAGTATAGGCTGAAATGAATGCCACTGCCACCTGTTTCTTTTCAAGCATACTCAGGGTTACAAAGTTGCATACAAAAGGAGTTGTTACCATCAACTATGCAGAACACGATTTATAAGGTAAGTCAACATGAAGACCAGACCTGATTACTTGGAATCAGGTGGCATAGCAACCTAATAACCTAACCTGCCTACTTGACACTTGATACAACCAACAGCAAGAACCATCTTCATGCTGCAGCTTTGTCAACGATGTACTGCAAAAATATGAAGTCAGAGTTAGTGAGAGGTCAAGATGAGATACAGTATCTTTGATCACATCTAATTCGACCAAGTTTATGATACAAAAGCTAGATGATACCTACAATTTTGATGAGCAATCAACTATTAACTTCATCCTGTTGAGCAATATAGCTTTTGCTTCACTTTGTTTTTCTAGCCAGGAAATTTTCAGGCACAGATGCTGGATCAAGTTCCCAGTAACCACAGAGTTCATCGCCTTCATTTGTCATGCGGTATGAAGGAATCTGATGTGAGAACATCATCATGTCACTTCTTAATATTTTCACGGCACTTGTAGATTCACCTTTCCTCTCTAGCATGAATACAGTACTAAAACCATCCACTTTTGTGAGATAGGACAATGTTAGAGAGGCAGCAGAAATCTCCAGGACCTCCACAAGATCATATTCACAGCTTTTAAAATTTTCAAAGCTCCAGCCACGATTCCAGTTCTTGTATATAGCCCATACCTGGCCAACACGAGGAAGAATTTCATACTTCTTTCCTTTACTAACCGGTGTCACTTCCATGATATGAGAGAAGACACTTGTGCAATCATAGTTGTCACTTTGACTGCTAAGTCTGAATATTCCACAGCTAGCAGACAGACCATCTTGCACCAAACGCTTCTCTGTCTCTCCACATGGACAGTACTCAAGCCATCTTATGTGGATTGTTAAGTCATCTTGATCAACTTTCTTTATGAAGGCATAGTACTTTGGGAACTTGTCGATGTCACAATAGAGTGCCCAAATTTGTCCACTCTTGAATTTGTCAAATGACCTTATATCACCAAAGTTGAAAAACTCTGGTTCGGGATACACAAAAGTTGCTGGAGATTCAGATTGAAAGCTATCATCCCATTGGTCAACAGTATGAGCATCAATTACAGAAGCCTCTGAGCCATTATCGTGCTTGCCATCTGCATTGATATTGGGTTTCTTCACTCCATTGTGAACATTACCTTCATTTGTAGCAGCGCTATCCAGACCCTCTTTGGTCTTACCAGCAGGCATTTCACACTTAAAAGAGTCTCTGGTAGACGAAACATTGCCTCCAATATTACCTTCTTGAGTGCTACTCCTGTTAAGGTCTGCAGACGAAGATGCTTCTTCCAAGTTAGAAGGCATAGATGCAGGATCCAGCTCAAAGGCGCCATTAGGGATATGTGGCTTATCAGCTTCTGACAACCTATGAAAAGGGATGTTGTGTGAAAACCTTAGTGTGTCACCACCAGGAATCAAATATGGTTCTTCCTTGTCTGACCGCACAAACAGGCTAACAAAACCTTTAACCTTTACTAAGGGAGCGACATGTGTGCCAACGCCCACAGCAAAGTCTGATTTTATTTCTACAATGTCATATCTGTAGTTCCTATGGTCACTGGAACCTGAACTCGGGTTGAAGTCACATCTCCTAAATAGGGCCCATACTTCGCCTTTCACTGGATAAATCTCATAGCTGTTTCTCTTCTTTCCTTTTGTCCAAGAAACAACATGGGAAAACATTTTTCTATCTTCTGTTAAGATTGTTTTCCCAATTCTGAAACGACCACAAGCAACAGGCATGTCCTTAGAATACCATGCCTTCTCAGCATCATTCAGAGGATCAAACTCTAGCCAACTGAACCACAACATGAAGTTTGGGTGAACCTGCTTAATTCGAGCATAGTACCTTGGCATGGAATCACTGTCATCATAAACAGCCCATATTTGATCAGCTTTGAATTGAGCTGCATCCCTATTTTCCTCAAAGTCATAAAATTCTGGATCTGGATACGAGACATCACCTTCACAAGGAATACTATTGACGACAGAACTAGCAACGCCATCTCTTCCAGAGTTGTGCAGTTCCTCTTTTTTGCTTGCTCCTTGTTTCTCATCCAAGCCATTGACCACCTCCAGATTTTCATTTGGAGTCTTTGTAATTGGAATACTGCATGCTTGTGCGGTGTACACATTACCATCTTCGCGTACTGTTCCACCATTCTTGTCAGCATTCAATGAAGAGTATCCTTTCCTTATCCTTTTGGCCACAGGAGGATCATGAAGATTATCACTGCCTTTTCTACAACCACCACTGCCATCTTCATTACTGACATTATTTTCCTGCTGGCTTGATCTCTGAGGATTCTGCCCTGTTTTGACTGCACCATTAGCATCCTTCATCACCCCTTTTCCCATGTTTGCAGGTGAAACTTTATCAGAACTTGCAAGTGGTGACTCAGTTCTGCTTGAACCATTTTCTTTATTAAGTGATGCTCTTGGTACATTCATGTTAGTACATGTCCTGGCATTAACTGTGACATTACTGTCTGACACTCCCATACTGTTAAGATTACTTGACCCTTCATTAAAACTGGGTTTCTGAGACTGAACTTGCTGATTAACAGGAGAAGTTTGCTGACTAGGAAAATGCTGAGACTGTATTCCCCTTTTCTGCATGTTTGTAGGTGAAAGTTTAGCAGAAGGCACAAATGGCAATTCAGTTCTATCTGCACCATCTTTTTCTTTGATTGGTGCACTTGATACCTTTGTGCTTTCTGTGGCCCCTTTACTGTTAGGATCACCTAGACCCTCAGAGCTCATAACATTTGTTGGTACTGCACTAGGTGGACGGCTCTGAGACTGCTGTTGTTGGTTAGCAGTAGCAGTTTGCTGATTAGGAACATCCTGAGATTGCTGCGCAAATGGCAATTCAGTTCTACCTGCACCATTTTGTTTTCTGGATGGTGCTCTTGATACTTTTGTGCTATCTGTGGCTCCTTTATTGTTAGGATCACCTACACCCTCAGAGCTCATAGCATTCTTTGACCCTGCACTGGGTGGACGTCTCTGAGAGTGCTGTTGTTGGTTAGCAGCAGGAGTTTGCTGATTAGGAACATTCTGAGATTGCTGTTGCTGGTGAGCGGGATGAGTCCAACCAGGAAAACTCTGATTGTTTTGTCCCTGGTAAGTAACATGAGCTTGCTGACTAGGAGGGAACTTTTGCGGCTGCGTCCCAAATCCACTCCCTGGATATGCTGTGTCCACTCCAGCAGGAACAGATTTCTTGGACAAATCATAGGCAAGGAAAGACCTTGAACAGATTCGGCAGAGGACAAACCTCATAAGCGAGCTACAAGGATACTGGTATTTTGTTCCACAAGTCAAGCAAATAGTCCAGAAACTGGATAATCCACTTGACTTTCCAGCCTGTTGCTGTGGATTCTTCTGGGTTTGTGGAGCACCAAAGTTCTCCTTGTTGTTCGTCTTATGAGCAGGATCAGTTTTCTTTGATGCCCGTGCCCGCTTCTTTGGTACAGGGGCAGAAGTTGCAAAAACTGCTTTCCTTTTATTGTCATGGGAAGAACGTTTTACATGGTCTGTCAGTGTCATGTAGGCTTCACCAATTAACTTAAAAGCAGCTTCAGCACCCGCAAATTTGTTCTTATCTGGATGAAGTAAAAGAGCAAGTTTGCGGTACTGTTTTTTAAGTACCATGTCATCTGCAGTTGGTTCTACTTGAAGAATTCCATACCAGTCTGTCTCCCCATTGATCTTAACAGAAGAAGAGCAATGAACTTCACAAACAGCAAGCAGCTGAGAAATATT
This sequence comes from Triticum aestivum, assembly GCF_018294505.1. Taxonomy (NCBI): domain Eukaryota; kingdom Viridiplantae; phylum Streptophyta; class Magnoliopsida; order Poales; family Poaceae; genus Triticum; species Triticum aestivum. Next base: position 24,111,286 of record NC_057796.1, read on the forward strand.
TTCAAGGCCAGGAAAAAGCTGGTGAGCCTTGAGAGCCATCTTTTTGGCACCAGGAAAGTCTGCTTCATGCAGCTTTCTTTCAGACACATCCTTGGCTCTTGAAGCTTCTTCCTTGTTGCATTCCATTGTGGTGAACCGAGGAACAGAAATAGGCACTAAACTTGTGAAGTACTCTAAACAAGAACTCTATAATTCGTCTTTATCACAATCCTGCATAAGAATGACAAGATAGTTTTATTACCAATAATATCACTTGGACATAGAATTTCTGCTATGTGAAAGTGTGCAAGAATTTTTTCTAACTTTAGAACTTGGCAACCTTAAGGTGAAAGAAAAAAGGTAACACAAAATGTCTTGAGAATGAGTGTGTCATAGCCTCATAGGTGATAAGTGTCTAGACTTGTGTAGCATGTCATTGTGTCTCTGAACTTGCATAAGTATGCCAATAGAGGTGCAAATCATGCTTAAATAGCAATTCATGATCATGTAGTACTTTGAATATATTTAGGCTAGGCTCTACACAAATCAAATGAGGAGCCTGTAAATGTCCAATGACATTGTAAACTTCTTTTTATCCAAATATTAATCATCCAGCTGTTCTAAAGTTTTAGTACATCTTTTACCACAGTGAAAACCCAAAGAACTCCTAAAAAACAAGGGTCGAGACATGGAGGCAACCTCTTTATATAATAAGAGTAAATTACTCTTTAGCTAACCAGACTTGTTCAAGTGTGTCATATAGGTTACTGTTCTCTAAATGTGCACCTCTGGGTCACTAAACTAAATTAAGCGAGTCACTCAACATCACCAACATGCCATGTCATCATTACCACACCACATCAGATGAGTGAGTCAGAGTAGTTATGTGTGGAAGCCCATGTCTGTTCTGCGTTCTTAAACTCCCCGTATATACCCATATGGCCATATGTGGCCACCACTAAATAAAAACCTGTTCTAATTCCATGTTCACCCTATCTCCTTGATTCTAGCCAAATAACCCTCTATTTCCAAAGATCCCTTCCACATCTCACATCATTTTTTCACTGAGAAACAATCTCTCCCCAAATCCACCATCATCTTAAGTTCTTAACTACAAAAGGTCTAGCATTAGTACCACCAAAACAAAAGAAGAGTGCATCGTACTCTGTTCATGTTTGTTTCATTACCCACCCATTCCCTACATACATATCGGTTTATTGGAGTGAAATAAGCCAACACAAGTGCCTTATTCGGTCACAGCATTTCGTTGCGCAGCTGAGGAACTTCCTCGCAAGTATCCAGGCAAGAACGGGCACAGCGCCCAGAAATCCAAAAGAAACAAAAGCATGCTGAGTGAAAAAGAAGAGGGTGGGAAGCGAGAAATGTACCGGGCATGATGGCAGCAGATGAGGCGGTGACCTGCTGATTCTTGCAGCACACAGTGGTGGGAAATTTCTGCAAAGGGAACACCAACTGAAATGCTCAAAAAGTATACAGCACGCATGTTTCCTTTATGCTCTTCTTGCCTAAAGCAACACGAACTCATGATAAGTTTCATCATAAACGAGCCAAACAACTACAGCAGAAAGCATATTGTCATAGGTTGAATAGAAAAAAAACAAGGCATGAAAGGGCACTCCAATGCTCCATGCGTAACTATGCCAAATTGCCGACACACCCATTCAACATGGCATGGCTGTTACGTGCAGTCAACCATTTAATTTAATTTAGTGATCTAGATGTGCAAATTACAAGGATGGTGACATATTTGACACACTTTAATATGCTAAGTAGCCTAGAGTGTAATCTGCACTTTAATTAAGCTGAGAAGCTGACTCGTCTATTGCCAAGATTCCTTCCCCTTTCCACATCAATTTCTTTTCACTGAGAAACAATCGCTCCCAAAATCCACCATCATCTTAACTACAGAAGGTCTATCATTAGTACCACCAAAACAAAAAGAAGAGTGCATGGCCCTCTGTTCCTGATTCGTTTCATTACCCACCCATTCCCTACAGACATCGGTATATTGGAGCGAAATAAACCAACATTTGTGCCCAAGTCGGTCACAGCATTCGCCGAGCAGGTGAGGGACTTCCTCGCAAGTATCCAGGCAAGAACAGGCATGGCACCAGAAATCCAAAAGAAACAAAAACACCCTAAGAGAGAAAAAGGTGGGCCGGAAGCAAGAAACACACCGGGTACGAAGGGGACGGATGAGGCGGTGACCTGCTGATTCTCACAGCACGCAGTGGTGGGAAATTTCTGCAAAAGAAACACCAACTGAAATGCTCAAAAAGTATACAGGCGTGCATCTTTCCTTTAAGCTCTTCTCGCCCAAAGCAACATGAACCCATGATAAGTTGCATTCGTGATTAAGCCAAACAACTACAGCACACTGCCTAACTATACCCTGTAGAATACAACTTAGATATCAAATAATGCTACTCCCTCCAATCCAAATTAATTAACGCAATCTCTACACAATGAAGTAAGATAATGTATAGAGTTGCGTCAATTAATTCAGATTGGAGGGAGTAAAATAAATCTCAAATTTTAAGCATGTCTTATCAGCTTAGCCCCCTCAGGATTATCCTTCAAGCTCCACCACTGCTCCATACATAACTAAGCTAAGTTGCTGGCACACCCATCATGATTTTTATGCGCAGTCACCCATTTAATTTAGTTTAGAGATCTAGATGTGTCCATTAAAAGGATGGCAACATATTTGACACACTTCAATATGACTACAAGGGTGGGAACTGAGTAACACACCAAGCACAATGGTGGCGGATGAGGCGGTGACCTGTCAGTTCTTGCCGTGCGCAGTGGTGGGAAATTTCTGCAAAGGAAACACCAACCGAAATGCTCAGAAAGTATACAGCGTTCATCTTTCCTTTAAGCTCTTCTCACCCAACGCAACATGAGCCCATGATTAATTGCATTCATAATTGAGCCAAACAATTAGACATCACACTGTCTAACTATATCCTTTATAATACAACTTAGATATCAGATAATGCTCAAAAATTCTCAAATTTTAAGCATGTCTTGTCAGCTTAGCCCCCTCAACATTCTCGTCTGAGCTCCGCCACTGCTCCATACATAACTAAGCTAATTCGCTGACACACCCATCAAAGGTTATTATGTGCAGCCACCCATTTAAATAAGTTTAGTGATCCAGATGTGCAAATTAAAAGGATGGTGGCATATTTGACACACTTGTTCAATATGTTAAGTGAACTAGAGCGTAATCTGCTCTTCAATTTAAGCTGAGAGGCTGACTCCTCTGGTGCCGTGACCCCTGCCACTTCCAGCACCATCTTTCCACCAGTGAAAAAACATCTCTCCCCAAATCTATCATCATCTTATCACTAGCATAAAATGTCTATCATTAGTACCAGCAAAACAGAGGAGAAGCGCACTGTCCTCTGCTCCTGATTCATTCCACTACCCATCCATCCCATTCGCTACAGACATAGCGATAGATCTGGGCAAAATAAAGCACAGACATCCACGATTCAGTTGCCGCATTTCATCGAGCAGACAAGGGCCTTCCTTGAACACATTCTGGTGAGACCAGGCGCCGCACCCAGAAATCCAAAAGCAACAAAACACATTGAGAGAGAAAAAGGAGATGACTACAAGGGCAGGAACTGAGAAACGCACCGAGCACGATGGCGGTGGACGAGGCGGTGACCTCTGAGCTCCTGCCGTGTGCAATGTTGGGAAATTTCTGCAGAGGAAACACCAACTGAAATGTTGAAAATGTATACAGCATAAATCTTTCCTTTATGCTCTTCTTCCCAAAGCAAGATGAACGCATATAATAAATTCCATTCATAATTGAACCAAATAACTGCAGCACACAGCATATGCCCGTAAGTTGAATAGAAGAAAAAAAAAACAAGGCACTATAAGGGGGGGGGGGGGGGGGGGGGGGGCGGGCATATTTTGTACCCATGGCAGAGCTTCCTTGTGACCAAGGGGGGGCTTGGCCCCTGCCTAATCTAGCTTACTGTATCCTTAATAATACAATTTAGATATCAAATAATGCTGAAATTTGAAGCATGTCTAGTCAGCTTAGCCCCCTCAGCATCCTCGTTCGAGCTCCGCCACTACTCGGCGCATAAACATAACTAGGCTAAGTTGCTGACACACCCATTCAGCGTGGCAAGGTTGCTATGTGCAGTCATTCATTTAGTTTAGTTCAGCTTAGTTATCCAGATGTGCAAATTATAGGGATGGCGGCATATTTGACACAATAGTTCAGTGTGCCGCGATCCCTGCCCGTTCCCGTACCATTTTCCCCCGGTGAAAAAGCATCTATCCCCAAATCTAACATCCTCTTAATAACTAGTAGTACAAAGTGGCTGCCATTAGTAGCAGCAAAACACAGGGGGGCCGCACTGCCCTCTACTCCCGACCCGTTTCATTGCCCACCCATCCTATCCCCTGCAGACACGGCGACAGATCGGTGGGCGAAATAGACACGGCCGACCCCGATTCCGCGCGCGGCATTTCGTCGAGCAGGCGAGGGCCGCCCTCGAACCCGCCCCCGCGCGGAGATCCAAATCAGCGCGCAGACTCGCCGGCCCGCGGGGGGCGGCGCGCGGGAACCGAGGAAACGCACCTGGCGGAGCGGACGGGGCGGTGGCCTGCCGGCTCTCGCCGCGCGCGGTGCGGGCGTGGGCGCGGCGGAGTGGAGGGTCGGAGTCGGCGCCCTGGTCCGTGCTTTCGCGCGCCGTATCGTCTGGGGGGTGGGGAGGTGCGGCAGCATGGGTGTGGTGGTGGTTTTGGGGCTGAGGTGGGGATTTTGAGTGGGGGAGGAGGGAAAGGGCGCGCGGTTCCCTCCCCTCCCGGCGAAGAAAACATTTCGCTACTTACACGGGATGGAGCCTGGCCAACTGGGCCGACCGCCCCTACATCTCGCCTTCAGCGAGGCCTACGGAACCCTCCTCTCTGAAGGCGACAGCGAGATGGGCCGGCCCAGTAGCGCGGGAAACCACAGCATCCTTTTCTCGCTTCTTTATTTCCTTTTCTGATTTGCTTTTTATACTTTATAAAACATTTGTAATATGTATATCACAAACAAAACCCTACGAGGAACATTTGAGAAATGTTAAACGTGTGTAGAGAAAATGTTTATCACACATCCAAAAATGTGTATAAAAAAATTGATCACGTGTTTACAAAATGTTAATCAAGCATTTGAGGTAATTTTAACAAGTATTTGGAAAATGTTGATCAAGCATTCGAAAAAAATTAAAATTTTATAGCAAAAAAAATGTTGACACTGTATTAAAAAAATGGTTAATTTTTTTATCATGCACATAAAAATGTTAATTAGGCATTTGAAAAATGTTGAAAAAGCATCTGAAAAATGTTAAATGTGTATACAACAAATGTTGAACATGTACTGGAAAAATGTTAAACTTGTATTTGAAAAATATTAATCAAACAAGTATTGAAAAAAATATTGAACAAGTATTTAAAAAATGTTGAATGAGTATTAAAAAATGTTGCACAAGAATATAAAAAATGTTGAACAAGTATTTGAAAAAAATGTTGAATAAGTATTTAAAATGTTGAACGAGTATGTGAAAAAAGTTAAATAAGTATTAAAAATGTTGAGTAATTTTTTGAGAAATGTTGAATAAGCGTTCGGACAATGTTGAACGTGTATAAAGAAATGTTAATCACTTATTAAAACTATTATTGACATATACGAAAATGTAGGCTGAAAACGAAAACAAACATAAGAAAAAACATTCAACACGAAGGGAAGATGTCTATGCCCGGCCTCCAGGGGGTCCACGCACACACGCAAGACTCGACACGAAGAGAAGATGATAGCCCCGGAACTGCCGCGCAGCACCATTCCGGCGATTGCCGTCCCTATACATGGGCAATAGGAGCCGTCCACATTCAGTTTCGTCCAACCGGTCGCCGGCAACATCCACCTTGCCGAAGCTCTTGAAGATGTAGGTGGGTGAAGTATAGGTGTTCTGGGCTGCACTAAATCCACCACCTGCTTCCCCTTCACCGGGTCATAGTTGGGTAAGTTCTGGAGGCCAATCAAAGAGTCAACATAGCCGAGCAGAATACGTCGAGATGCCTCCATCAGCGGTGCAGGGTTTATCGTGCGTCAACTCGTTCCGGACGTGCCAGCAGCGCCATAATGTCATCATCAGCTCCATCTGCTGCGTCTCCGGCAGGTCACAGAGAGCTTGGGCAAGCCACTCTGTACCCATTCGTCGGAAGTTCGCCGCCGTTGGAATCCTCCATTGCTTGGCCATGGCTTGCCATAGCACCACCGCCCTCGAACATCTACAAAAAGCATGAAAAGTATCCTCCGGTTTAGTAGCACAGAGGGGCATTTGCCAGAGATTTCCAAGCCTCGTCGTTTTTTATTAACCCATGTGGGTAAGCAGTCGGTGATCAATCGCCAAACAAAGGTGCGAACCTTAGGAGGAGCAGGGCACCTCCAAATAAAAGCCCATATGGCCCTGCTTGCCGCGACTGATGAAGGCCAAAGACAATCCTCCAGAGCAAGCCGATAGGCACTTCGCACCGTGAAGCATCCATTCCGCTCGGGCGCCCATGCAAGAAGATCCTCGCCCATACATGGTGATATCCTGATTTTTGCTATCTCTTCTGCATCAACCGGGAAGAAGGTCTCCCTCAAAACATACAGCCGCCATGCACCGTGATTATCAACCAATTCGGCCACTCGTCGCAGCTAGCACCTGCCTTGTGGCGTGATTGGCCTGCCCTATCCGTTCCGTGGAATCCACCTATCACGTCGTATCCGAATTGAGCTCCCGTTACCGACACCCCATATCAAACCTTTTTTCAAAAGTTCCAAGCCATGCTGCACTCCTTGCCACGTTGTCGATGCGCCGCCAGAAAAAACCGTGTCCTCTGAGTTTCCATTAGGAAAATACCTAGGTTTCAGGACACGGGCACAAAAGCTCTCCGGGTTTGTGAGGAGCCGCCACGCCTGCCGAGCTAATAAGGCCTGGTTGAATAGTTGAAGGTCGCGGAACCCGAGCCCGGCTTGCGCCTTCGGTTTAATAAGATGAGTCCAGGCACACCAGTGCATTTTCCGGCGCCCCTTCTCGACTCCCCGACAAAAGTTGCGAATCATCCTCATGAGATCCTCACAAGTTGACGCTCAAAGTTTGAATACACTCATGGTAAAAGTAGAGATCGCTTGAGCTACGGATTTTATAAGCACTTCCCTTCCACTTTGAGCAAGCTGGGAGCCAATGATACTTATAATACCAGTGGTGGGTAATACTGCGTGTCCGCCACTGTTAGTCGATCACTAGTGGGGGTGTCAGCAGTGACGAACGCCCTATCCGCCACTGATAGACATCTTGTGCCCGCCACTAGTACCTAGTTCTGCAGTAGTGGTTGCAAGGAGGCCAATCTGATTCAGGAAACACAGAGAGAGCAGGGAGGGCCGGGAGAATGTTTGTGGCAGTATACACACAAGGAGAATTTGTTACCATCGAGTTGCTTCAGTTGACGTCCATTCCCTTAATCTTTTTTCCTGGTCTATGGGACTACCCTCCCCTGCTTTGTGCTTACGTATACGTATACGTACTTGTATATTCCTCCTCCAACGGAACGGCCGTACATACGTACGTACTACGCATGCAGGTTCTCCATCCAACGCCAAAAAAGTAAAAAAAAAACAATTTCTTTTGACACATACTGCGTACGGTACGGCACGCCACGTTCTCTCACAGCTTCCATGTCAAAGTCAAACACATGCTCCTGCGTGCACTCCATGCATCACGCACGCACGCACGCACGCACGCACGGGTCATGCAATGCATGAGTCCATCAACCTAATCATCACTCCACACTTATGGCGTGCGCAATCGTTTCCCTATCTTCCTCCCCGACTCACGAAAATCGATCTCGCTTTCCGCGACCGTTCTCCTGCGGCTACCCTTCACCGATGACCTCGGTCGCCAGATCCACACGTGCGGACAGCTTTAGACCAAAGTAGCATAGTTTTTTAGGCCGCTCACCGTCTTGACTTCGATGGCGACGAGTTGGTCCTATGGTTGAGGATGAATTTAGAATCCAGTCTGTTCAAGTAAGGATGACGTGGCGATGGCGGCATCCTCGTGGTCATGAGGAGGTGCCAGATCTAGAGATTCAATGGTGTGTCCGGGGTGTTGCTCCGATCCAAGGTAATGGTTTCGCCTTTGGCGAGCCACCTTGGAGGTTCGCAAAGTTTTTTTTTCTTTGGGGGCTGATGTGGTGGTGCCAGAGGCAGGTGACGGGTACGTGTTGGTGTCAAGCTCAAAGGTTTCTTCGGTCTTGTTTGTAGTTTTACTTTTTGGTTGGTGTTCATTTGTACAAAGGCTAGCATTCTGCCATTCCTTTAGTTTTGTGAGGTCGGTGGGTACGTGACTTATACTATGATCCTTATGATATAATAAATAAGACAAAAAAAACCTAATCACTCCACTATATTTTTTTTCTCAGGTAATCACTCCACTATGTTTAACCATCACAGTTTTTTTTTTCATCAATCTACAAAGTAGAATAGACACGGCCAAATCTTTTCTTTCCGGTGCCGTCCGTTGAAGAGAGAAAAAATACGTTCGAAGAGAGGACAACAGGCGGACGACATGACCGCGGTTTGCGGGCGTGGAGATTAAAGAGCACCGAGTTCGGCTTTCCATAGGTCTTGGGAGCCGTTATGGCACGCACAACCGACAAGTAGCGTCGCCTCTATTACTAATGGGAGACACCATCACGATACCCTATCTTGCCCTATATATCCACAAGTGGACATCGAGGCACAGGGGTTCACAACCCCACCACAAAGTTGCAGAGATCACCGACCCACGGGAAAAACGCTCGAGAGATCATCGACCCTCGCAACGCTTCATGTGTCATTTTCATTCATGACAAATGTTGGTATTAACCTGACATTAATAAGCACGGATGCAGTCACAAATAAATTACACGCCCTGTGATCTTAGGCGAGAGACATGTTTGTACAACATGGTGGGTGTGTCATTTTTCTTTCTTAATTATGATACCATGATGTGCCTATTATAATTTATCATTTTTCTCCCGTGACAATGTTAAGAGTCGACTTGCAGTACATATCCTTTTTTAAAACAACAAAGACGCAGACATTCATACATATGCACATAGACTCACCTATATGAACGCACGCACACCCTACCCCCCTATGAGCACCTTCGAGAGACTAAGCCGACACAACAAAGGCATTCGTAGTGAACAGGAACGTCTCCTCCCACTGAACGAACGTCGCCGAAAGGCTTGTGTTAACATTGTATGAACTAGTTGGAACAAGAAGTGGATATTATATCTAACCATCAGATGTGAAATGTGAAACCGTATGGCAATCCTCATGATTTTGCAAACATATACATGTAATGAGTCTTCAAACTGCCACACTAAGTTTAGATTTGCATCAAATTCAACTGAATGTTTCTATTTTGGTTAACCCACCAATGCAACTCGTGGGATTCAAACTCAAGACCTCACGTATTACCTCGCGCACAGCTTACCACCCCACGTACACAACACATGTGACTTTTGATGGGATGCTTTCCTTTTGAACTAGCCTATGGAGGACCTTTAGCCCGGGTTGGTGTTACCAACCGGGACTAAAGGTCCTCTGACGCCCATGAAACTTGGAACCAAGACTAATGTCATATTAGTCCCGGTTCTAACTCTAGCCGAGACTAATGTGGTGAACCAAAGGTCAATTTTTCTAACTCATAACCCTAGCAGAGTCATTGTTGGGGCTGAAATTGAGATTTAGTAATCCATTGTCAATTTTGCATAGTACAACATATTGAGATGATACAAAAGGAATTTTTGTACCTCGCAGCAAGTTGGGAAACTACCATGTTGGTGTTTTTTCTTTTCTTTTATGCCTTGCTGACAACAACTTCTAAAAAATGTAATAATATGTGAGGTGAAAAGTTGTAGATCACTTGAAGAAATATGGTATTTTTTACTTACATGGGCAAAACTTGTAGATCATTTATTGTAAAATCATTATTTTATGTGATAGGAGAGTTCATACTTATTTCATAGGTACTTGAAATTTTCTCGCACGTCAATTAGTCTGATTCCGTGATATGCATACGTGTAGACTGATGAATCGGGTGGGGTTTAGGTTGGGGTGCCAGTGTTGGAAAGAGATTTGTTATCTGGGAGGTTGCCCTTTACGATGACCATGACCGGGCCATGGCTCGTCTCCAAGGCCATTCCACTTGGTATAGATATGAACAAAAACACTAAGGCCTCCTTTGGTTCATAGGATAGGAATATTGTAGGAATAGAAACTTCATAGGAAGTGATATAACATGTATCTCAATTCCTATAAAGAAAGAGATACCATTTGATGCATAGGATAGGAATTTTTCCATTAAGTCTAGGCTAGTTTTTTTTTTCATTTGAAATGTGAAGAATTGGATCATATCCTACATAGGAGTAGGAATCCATTCCTGCAAACCAAAGGGCTCCATAGGAATTTTTTCTTTGAAAATCCTATCCTATGAAAGTCCTACAAGATTCCTACAAACCAAAACAAAGAGGCCTTGAAATATGATACCCTCTTTGTGTCGTACCTGAACCAGATCGAATGGTTTCAATTATTGTCGTTGTCGCTGACAACAAAGATCAAACACCATGCACGATATCGCGGCTCGTGTTCAAAGAAAAAAAAGAGGCTCAAGTAAACAAAGGCTCGTTGCTCAACCAACGCATTGCTCCTTCAAGTTCGGTTTGGTGCCTCGGCACCGGCGCCGCCCGCACTTCTCCCTCATCCTATTTGACTAGTGCACACAAACGGTCATCGATCTGATATGGATGGGCGGATGAGATGTGTTGTAGAGGGACATCGATCCGTGGGAGGTCGCGATCCACCACTGAGGGGGAGAGGAGCAAAACTTTCTTCTTGACTGAAACGAAACAACTCCCACTTGCCTGTTTCGTACTTCCACAACCTCTCCCTCGGACCTCCAAAATATTTTTGGGGCCGTTCCCGCCCCCGCCAAAGAATCCAAATAGTTCTGTCGCTCGCGCTGCAGCTTCAATAAGTGTGAGGTCAAACCAAGACAAGAAAGGGAGCGGCAGCAGCCGTAGATTTGGACGGACGGATGAGATCTTCTGTAGAGGGGCCACGATCCGTGGGAGGTGGCCATCCACCAATGAGAGCGAGCCAACAGCAAAACCTTTCTTTCTTTCTTTGGCACCCAACGCTACCCTGCCCAACCCACCCGACATTCATTCCTCTCTCCTCTCCTCTCATCTCCTCGACTCCCTCAGTCCGACTTCGCCGCCGCCCCACCCACCCCACGCCGCCGCCGCCGATCTCTCCCTCCCTCCCTCCCTCGGACCACGCCGCCGCCCTCCCCCCTCCCCTCTTCTCGTCAGAGGAGAAGAGAGGAGAAGACACGAGAAAAAGAGGTAGATCGAGAAGGGCGGAGGCGGCCATGGCGCTCCCTCCCAGATCCGCGGGCACCGTCGTCACGGGCAAGGTGTTCTTCGACCTGGGCCTCTTCTCGACGGAGGGCACGCTCGAGCGCCGGGACAGGACCTCCGCGCCTGCCATGGAAGCCTACATCTATTTTGAAACGGAGGGAGTACCTGAGAAGGGCCGGACTTTGGAGGCAAGCAGGACTACTAAAAGAAGACGTGGAAGCCTTGTTTGGGGCGCTAGCTAGGTGGGCGATGGCGTGAGAGTAGTTTAGTTGCTTTATACCGGTGGAGTTGGATCTCGTGTAACTTCTAACATGTACTCACCAACATGAAGGGGTTCTATACCCATCTTCTTGTTTAATATATAGTATGCACACTTATGCCTATTCGAGAAAAAAGGAAGATGTACCTGCTGACCTCTTTACACTGCAGCACGTGCTTGTGGCGATCCGGAGACCATGTAGTATTATGACGATAAACCCACGGAGTCAATCCGTGTTTTATTATTAGGGAAAGATGGGATAGAGGGAGTACATGTTGAACATGCAGCCTAAGTAGATCTCTTGCAGCTACAGAACAGGCAATCAACTACTGACAGAGAGTCCATCTGCTTGAGCGACCGCATCAGTTCAATGTTCTTTCGTCTCACACTTAGCAGTGAAACAGTTGAGCAAATTATCCCGATTTACCCGAAGAACCCAAGCTTCAAAAATACAAAATAAAAGCTGAAAGAGTTCACTGGTCATAAACTCATAAGCTTAACCAGCTATGTGCATTGCTGGATACAGAGGTCGGAGGGTACATCCTCTTGTTGGGATGCGGAGTTTCTGCACCCGAGCTCAAATGAGCTCGGGTGAACAGTAAAATCAAAACTAAATAAAAAAATTCAAAAAAATCCAATTTTTTGGGAGAAACATTGACAAAAGTTTTAAGTGCTTGCAAAAATTCGTCATGAAATCACATTCCTAGAAGGCATGGCAAAAAAAACAAAAACAGTACTCTGAAAAAGCTACTTTCAAAAGCATTTTGAAGCACTGAATTTGTTTTTTTTGCCACGCCTTACAGGAATGTGATTTCATGATGAATTTTTGCAGGCACTTAGAACTTTTGTCAATGTTTCTCTCAAAAAAATGGAATTTTTTGAATTTTTTTCGATTTTACTGTTCACCGAGCTCAAATGAGCTCGGGAGCAGAAAGACACTTTCGCTCTTGTTGAATCTATATCTATACCTACTATTAAAGGGAGGTGATATTCTTGGTTTCGTCCCGCTTCAATTAATTTCACGTATGCTATTTGGTTTCGTTACTTGTCATCCGTTTTGGCCCAATAGAGGAAGCCCATCTGCTGGTGCAGTATGGTCCAGGTCTGGAGAAAAATAAAATTGCCGATGGGAGGGTTTGATCTCATAACCTGCCAATCGGCCATGCACAGTTTGTCCAACTGACCCAGCTAGAGATATGAGTGGATTTTTTTTCTCCCGTTGCAACGCACGGGCCTTTCTGCTAGTAAAGGGAAAAAAATGTCAAGATACGTAGTAATGAACGAAGAAAGATACACTGGTAGAAAAAGAGGCTTCCATACGCCCCCATTAGTCCCCAAAACAATCGAACCGCGACAAAAGGGGTCTTTAGTCGCGGTTCGGGAGGAGACCCGCGACCAACTATCTGGGCCCAGCGCGCTCGGTCGACAGCTGGCGGACGGGAGGGGCTTTAGTCCCGGTTGGCCTGGCCAACCGGGACTAAAGGTCCCCGAAGGCCTTTAGTCGCGGTTGGCCAGGCCAACCGGGACTAAAGGCCCATCCCTATATATAGGACTCAGCTCACTTCACTTCACTCAGCTCACTTCACAATTTTCAGAAGGGGGTGGTGCGTTTGCTTTTGGTTCCTCCTATGCACACAAGGTGTTCGATGAAATGCCCGAGAGCCTGAAACAAATATGATATGAAGTGTCCGAGCCACACTCGAGCTTTCTCATTTATTTTTCCTCCGCGATCGTGGTTAGCAACTTGAACCTTTCATGTGTCATTGATAAAATATGCATGTGTGTAGTTCATTGTTTAATTTGTATTATTTCTAGCTAGTTAGTTTAACAAATGCATGATGGTTAATTATATACTTTATATAATAATAATGCAGATGAATCGGCAATGGATGTACGGTCCCCGACTCTCCGGCGAGTTCACTACGGGTTTGAAAGATTTCCTCGTAGTGGCAAATGCGAACAAGCAGCAAGGTTTTATTATCTGTCCATGTGCTGTCTGTAAGAATCAGAAGGGTTACTCCTCCTCAAGAGACGTTCACATGCACCTGCTTCGGCACGGTTTCATGCGAAGCTATAATTGTTGGACCAAGCATGGAGAAAGAGGGGTTAGAATGGAAGAAGATGAAGAAGGGGATGATATCGATGACAACTATCATGATCATTTCGGTGATACTTTCATGGAGGATGATGCTGAAGGTGGGGAAGGGTTAGGTGAAGGTGAAGAAGAGGCACATGATGAGCCCGCTGATGATCTTGGTCAGACCATTGCTGATGCACGGAGACGCTGCGAAACTGACAAGGATAGGGAGAATTTGGATCGCATGTTAGAGGATCACAAAAAGTCGTTGTATCCAGGATGCGATAATAGTCTGAAAAAGCTGGGCTGCACACTGGATTTGCTAAAATGGAAGGCACAGGAAGGTGTAGGTGACTCATCATTTGAAAATTTGCTGAAAATGTTGAAGAATATGTTTCCGAAGAATAACGAGTTGCCCGCCAGTACGTACGAAGCAAAGAAGGTTGTCTGCCCTCTAGGTTTAGAGGTTCTGAAGATACATGCATGCATTAACGACTGCATCCTCTACCGCGGTGAATACGAGAATTTGAATGAATGCCCTGTATGCACTGCATTGCGTTATAAGATCAGAGGCGATGACCCTGGTGACGATGTTGAGGGCGAGAAACCCAGGAAGAGGGTTCCCGCCAAGGTGATGTGGTATGCTCCTATAATACCACGGTTGAAACGTCTGTTCATGAACAAAAAGCATGCCAAGTCGTTGCGATGGCACAAAGAGGACCGTAAGTCCGACGGGGAGTTGAGACACACCGCTGATGGAACGCAATGGAGAAAGATCGACAGAGTGTTCAAAGATTTTGCAGCCGACGCAAGGAACATAAGATTTGGTCTAAGTACTGATGGCATGAATCCTTTTGGCGAGCAGAGCTCCAGCCATAGCACCTGGCCCGTGACTCTATGCATCTACAACCTTCCTCCTTGGTTGTGCATGAAGCGGAAGTTCATTATGATGCCAGTGCTCATCCAAGGTCCAAAGCAACCCGGGAACGACATCGATGTGTACCTAAGGCCATTAGTCGATGAACTTTTACAGTTGTGGGCCAGACCTGGTGTACGTGTCTGGGATGAGCACAAAGGAGAGGAATTTGACCTACGAGCGTTGCTTTTTGTAACCATCAACGATTGGCCTGCTCTCAGTAACCTTTCGGGACAGACAAATAAGGGATACAATGCATGCACGCACTGCTTACATGAGACTGAAAGTGTACGTTTGGTTAATTGTAAGAAGAACGTGTACCTGGGTCATCGTCGATTTCTTCCCCGAAATCATAACGTAAGAAAGAAAGGCAAGCATTTCAACGGCAAGGCAGATCACTGGCCGAAGCCTGCGGAACGTACTGGTGCTGAGATATTTGATATGGTCAAGGATTTGAAAGTCATCTTTGGAAAGGGTCCTGGCGGACAATCAGTTCCGCGGGGAGTTGACGGGCACGCACCCATGTGGAAGAAGAAATCTATATTTTGGGAGTTAGAATATTGGAAAGTCCTAGATGTCCGCTCTGCAATCGACGTGATGCATGTTACGAAGAATATTTGCGTGAACCTGCTAAGCTTCTTGGGCGTGTATGGGAAGACAAATGATACAAAGGAAGCACGGCAGGACCAACAACTTTTGAAAGACCCAGATGACCGGCATCCGGAATGGTTTCAAGGTCGTGCCAGCTACGCTCTTACCAAAGAAGAGAAGGTCATTTTTTTTAATGCCTGAGCAGTATGAAGGTCCCGTCTGGCTTCTCGTCGAATATAAAGGGAATAATAAACATGGCGGAGAAAAAGTTCCAAAACCTGAAGTCTCACGACTGCCACGTGATTATGACGCAATTGCTTCCGATTGCTTTGAGGGGGCTCCTACCGGAAAATGTTCGAGTAGCCATTGTGAAGCTATGTGCATTCCTCAATGCAATCTCTCAGAAGGTAATCAATCCAGAAGATCTACCACGGTTACAGAACGATGTGGTCCAATGCCTTGTCAGTTTCGAGTTGGTGTTCCCACCATCCTTCTTCGATATTATGACGCACCTCCTGCTCCACCTAGTCGAAGAGATTTCCATTCTCGGTCCTGTATTTCTACACAATATGTTCCCCTTTGAGAGGTTCATGGGAGTATTAAAGAAATATGTTCGTAACCGTGCTAGGCCAGAAGGAAGCATCGTCAAGGGCTATGGAAATGAGGAGGTAATTGAGTTCTGTATTGACTATGTTCCTGACCTTAAGCCGATTGGTATTCCTCAATCGCGGCACGAGGGGAGACTAAGTGGAAAAGGCACGATCGGAAGGAAATCAACGATATGTACGGACGGTCATTCTATGACTGAAGCACACCACACAGTTCTGCAAAATTCCAGCTTGGTGGCTCCGTACTTCGAGCAACACAAGAATATTTTACGCTCGGACAACCCGGGGAAGCCTGAATCCTGGATTAGAAAGGCCCACATGGAGACTTTCGGCAGTTGGTTGCGAAAACATTTAATGAATGACAATGATGTTGGAGATCAGCTGTACATGTTGGCCAAGACACCATCTTCGACTATAACGACTTTCCAAGGGTACGAGATAAATGGGAATACATTTTACACCATCGCCCAAGATAAAAAGAGCACCAACCAAAACAGTGGTGTCCGCTTTGATGCAGCAACCGAGAATGGGCGAAAGGTCACATATTATGGTTACATAGAGGAGATATGGGAACTTGACTATGGACCCTCCTTTAAGGTCCCTTTGTTCCGGTGCAAATGGTTCAAGCTAACAGGAGGTGGGGTAAAGGTGGACGAGCAATACGGAATGACAATGGTGGATTTCAACAATCTTGGTTACCTTGACGAACCATTCTTCCTTGCCAAAGATGTCGCTCAGGTTTTTTATTTGAAGGACATGAGTAGCAAACCGAGGAAACATCGTGGGAGTGGAGGACAAGACAGACATGTCAGAAGATTATAATATGTTTGGTGAAATTCCGCCCTTCAAAGTGAACACTGACCCAAGCATTAAGTTAAATGATGAGGATGCTCCATGGATACGGCACAATCGTAAGCAAGCAGGGACACAAGGGAAGAATTGATGTGTAATAATTTATTGTACCAAACTTTGTTGAATGGATCATGTGAATTAAAACGTACGATGGCGAATCCGGATGATTTGTATTTGGTCGATGAACTGAATGATGTATCAAACCTTTTGTCAAACCTTCAAGGGATCGATGAACTGATTTTTTTGATATATTATTTGTATTTTTAAGATTTTAAAATGAATTAGTTTTATTTTTCTGATTTTTTTATATATTTGTATTTTCAATATTTTAAAATGAAATAGTTTTATTTTTCTGATTTTTTTGATATATAATTTGTATTTTTAAGATTTTAAAATGAATTAGTTTTATATTTCTGATTTTTTTGATATATAATTGTATTTTTAAGATTTTAAAATGAATTAGTTTTATTTTTCTGATTTTTTTGATATATAATTGTATTTTTAAGATTTTAAAATGAATTAGTTTTATTTTTCTGATTTTTTTTGATATATAATTGTATTTTTAAGATTTTAAAATGAATTAGTTTTATTTTTCTGATTTTTTGATATATAATTGTATTTTTAAGATTTTAAAATGAATTAGTTTTATTTTTCTGATTTTTTGGATATATAATTGTATTTTTAAGATTTTAAAATGAATTAGTTTTATTTTTCTGATTTTTTTGATATATTATTTGTATTTTCAAGATTTTAAAATGAATTAGTTTTTATTTTTCTGATTTTTTTGATATATAATTGTATTTTTAAGATTTTAAAATGAATTAGTTTTATTTTTCTGATTTTTTTGATATATTATTTGTATTTTCAAGATTTTAAAATGAATTAGTGTCATTTTTCTGATTTTTTTGATATATAATTGTATTTTTAAGATTTTAAAATGAATTAGTTTTATTTTATATGAAAATGGATCTTTAGTCGCGGTTGGGGAGGCGGACCGCGACTAAACGTACCCTTTAGTCGCGGTTGTTGTCCCCAACCGCGACTAAAGGCTCTTTCTGCGCGGGAACGAAAGCGGCGCCAAAACCCTTTAGCCGCGGTTGGTGTGGCGGACCGCGACTAAAGGTACCCTTTAGTCGCGGTCCGCCTCCCCAACCGGGACTAAAGGTCTGTCTATATATACTGCACTTAGCAGTTTCCGCCACTTCCCATTCTTCTCTCGACGCCGAAGCCCTGCCCCGACGCCGATCGACGCCGAAGCCCTGCCCCGACGCCGATCGACGCCGACGCCGACGCCCTGCCCCGACGCCGACGCCCTGCCCCCAGTGAGCTCCGCCGGCCCCCACTTCGCCTGCCCTACGCGCCGCCGCCGCCCGTGCCCTGCCCTAGCGCGCCGCCCGCCGCCCCTGGCCCTGCCCCTGGCCGCCGCCCGCGCGCCGCCCGCTGCCCGCCCCTGCCTGCCGCCCCTGCCCGCCGCCCGCCGCCCGCCCGCTGCCCCTGCCCGCCGCCCCTGCCCGCCGCCCGCTGCCCCTGCCAAAGAAACCAAAAAGAAAGAAGAAAGAAAGAAGAAAGAAAAAGGAAGAAGAAAAAAGGAAGAAGAAAGAAAAAGGAAGAAGAAAAAAAAGAAAACAAAACAAAACCAAAAGAAAGAAGAAGAAAAAAGGAAGAAGAAAAAAAGGAAGAAGAAAAAAATGAAGAAGAAAAAAAGAAAGAAGAAAGAAAGAAGAAAGAAAGAAGAAAGAAAAAGGAAGAAGAAAAAAAAGAAAACAAAACAAAACCAAAAGAAAGAAGAAAAAAAAGGAAGAAGAAAAAAAAGGAAGAAGAAAAAAAGGAAGAAGAAAAAAAGAAAGAAGAAAGAAAGAAGAAAGAAAAAGGAAGAAGAAAAAAAGAAGAAAGAAGAAGAAAAAAATGAAAACCAAAAGAAAGAAGAAAGAAAAAGGAAGAAGAAAAAAAGAAGAAGAAAGGAAGAAGAAAGGAAGAAGAAGAAGAAAGAAAGAAGAAAGAAAAAGGAAGAAGAAGAAAGAAAGAAGAAAGAGGAAGAAGAAAGGAAGAAGAAGAAAAAAAGAAGAAAAAAGGAAGAAGAAAGAAACCAAATGAAAATCAAAAAGAAAAACAAAGAAAACAAAACAAAATACTTGGCAGTGCTCAATAATCTTATTTTTTAATTCCTCCTCCTCTATGTCCCCTTAATCTTATTTTTAATTTCTTTATACTTAAAGAATTTTTACTACATGCAGGAGTGACATATGGCGGACGATAGAGCCGAGCCGCTTAGGGATCCGGAGGCTGAACGTTATTTAATGGGCATCATCAACAACGAGATTCCTTATGTGCCGGGCTCAGAATATGAGCAAGAAGAGGATGTAGTCTCTTCTTTTCTGAACCTTGACGGTGGAACAGAGATTGTCGATGATCAAGAAGGTGAAGGAACGAACATTGTCGACGGAGGTCAACCGTCAACAAACGACGATCTCGAATTGCAAGTAGCAACCACCTCCGGCGAGGTATATATATACATTGAGCCTCTCGTGATACAAACTTACTGAAATGTGAATACATATGTATTAACGCGCGCGACTCTCTTTCTTTTTTTAGCCCTCGGCCGGAACGAGTACGACAAAGCGTGGCAAATCCAAGGCGATGAAAACAGGAGAAACATATGCCATTGAGTTTGTCAGTGAAACCGGCAAGCCCCTACAGCACACCTCAAAGTTTATCAACCAATGCCGAGTCGTTGTTAGAGACAACGTCCCGATCACCGTCCAGGAATGGAAGGAGCCAAAGAAGGCACGTCTTGGTTTCAGTTTTGTCGACAAGAGAACGAAAAAGGATTGCTGGAGAAAGCTTATGGAACATTTCATTCTACCTCTGGAATACAACAAAGTCGATGAATTCGGTAACGAGGTTCCGGGTGGACGTGAGAGGAGGAGGCTAGTTAAAGAGTTCGCTCTTCAGAAGATGGGCGAAGCATTCCGGAACTTCAAGAAAAATTTAACCCGTGACTATGTCAACAAGGGCAAGACTCCGGATTTTAATGGACAACATGAGAAACTGAAAGATGATTGGCCAGAATTTGTGAGGCAAAAGCAATCGGAGCATTTCAAGGAAATATCAAAAAAAATAAGGATAATGCGAGTAAGAAAAAGTTCCATCATATTATGGGGCCAGGAGGATACCGCCTTTCGGAGCCTAGGTGGCAGAAGATGGAGGAGGACCTGAGGGTGCGAGGAATCCCTCTAGGTACAGAGGGATGGGACCCAAGGGCCAAAAGCTGGTGGTACGGGCATGGGGGATCGCTAGACCCGGAGACAGGGGTGTGTGTTCACCGGCAGAAAAAGTTTGCTCCCACCCAAGCCCTTATTGACGCAATGACCCAAGCTCAAGAGGGCTTGATCAAGTTCAACAGAGAGAAAGACGCACTAACAACAGCCCTCGGGAATGATGAACACGGAGGACGTGTACGAGGCAAAGGCAAAGTTCCGTGGAAAGTAGGGTTTTCCCAGGACAATGACCCGTACTGTTACAGAAGCCGTAAGAGAAAGACGGACCGGGATGCAAATCTTATGACGAAGTTTGCATCGGAACTCCATGAGTTGAAGCAGACCGTGCATGAACTAGTAAAAGAAAAATCGGCTGCAGGGCCGCATGAAGATCATGAAGCGGATCGCGGAAGCCAGCAGCGGAGAAGCAGCGTGGCTTCCACGGATGCCCCGCCTGGTGCTAGTGCACCGATGATCGAGATCCGTGCACCGGAGCCTCACTACCCCGTGGATGATGTAAAGGAGATGAAAGAATGTGATCTGCATTATCCCGTGGGGAACGTTTCCACGAAGGTAGCTAGCGGCAGTGCTTTACCCTGTACACCTGGAGCACTCCACCACAACAACCCCATTGCATATGGCTATGCTCGTGTCACGGTGGAAGACATAGTCCAAGGGTTTGAGGACCTGGAGATTGACAAACCTACACCCGAAGGGGAGAGAAGACTTGGAGATGTCAAGCGCCAGATCATTCTATGGAAAAAGAAGTACATAGTGTTTCCAGGCGAGGCGCCAAGGCTAGCAAGTCCACCCCCTCCGATGGTGGTGGTGGTGGTGGTGGCGGCGGTGGTGGTGGTCGTGGTGGTTCACCTACACCTCCTTCACGCCATTCGACGCCGTCCCCCGATCCACAACCTCCGGCGGGTACGACGCCCCCCAATCCTCCTCCGGCGGGTACGACGCCCCCCAATCCACCTCCGACGAAGAAGCAGAAGCAGGCGGACAGCAAGGAAACCCGCTCCTGAACTATTAACCCGGACCCTTATGTACCTAAGACCACAAGGGTACCGGAGTCATCACTGAAGCCTCTCCTCCCAAGGCCTGGGGAACTTAGTGAAGCTGAAACCAAATTGTTCGCGTCTGCTGATATGAGAAATGGAAGGCGGATATGAAGGCGATAAAAGAGCCTGAGCCCAAGCAAGTATTCACTGAGAAGCAAAAGAAGTGGGCTAAGGATTTTTTGACGACACCGTCCCAAGCCGAGCTGAATATGCCTGACGACTATGGACATGAACTTCGTAGGCAAGCAAAAATATTGAAGGAGGAGAAAGAAGAAAGTAAAAAAAGCGGGAAACAAGTTGACCAGCTCGGGATGCAGAAGAAACAATCGATCCCCCCGCTCATAGTGAAAGCCGGTCCGGAAGAGGACCCCGAGATCATAGCAGCTGCGGCAGCACTTGGATTGACTGTAGCGAGTGCCATGAAACAAGCGTCCGAGATGGGTTTGACTCTTCGTGCCTTCTTAGGCCTCGAGGATGCGCCAGTATGTGAGATAGCATTACAATATGTGCGGAATGGGCCTCTCGTCGAGCCTGCGCGGGAAAAGAGTCTACCACCACAAATGCGAAATCTGCTACGTTGGTACAAGCAATTCATAACATGGGCCGACAAAGAATATGTTTATGCGGATGTTACAAATGAGCATCACACCAAACGGTACTCTATACAAGTTCATATGAGTGAATTGTTCCAGCTGTTCAATCTGCGCGACCTCGACAAATCTATGCTGAGTTGCTACGTTCTGTAAGTGATTTATTTCTACCTCATCTCGTTCTTCATTGCCTGCACTATATATATATATATATTGTCCTAACTATATTGTTGCGTACGCTATTATGCAGATTGAAGATTTGAGAATGCAAAATAAGAAACATCCATGATGTTGGGTTCATTGACCCACATATCGTTAATGGACATGTGTTACAACATCACCCCGAAGACGTGGAGAAAGACTTGTACAAGTTTCTTAGAAAGCATCAACTCAAAAGTCATATTCTATTTCCTTACCATTTTGGGTGAGTGTTTCTCTCTTGTGCCCATTCTCTTTTGTTTACTCCATGCATGGTATGTCTAATCGATGAGTTATGCATGACTGTGCATGTAACGTGTCCGCAGGTTTCACTGGATTCTGTTAAATATTGAACTTCACACCTCCAGAGTTCTAATCATGGACTCTATGGATTCGGATCCAAAGCGTTGGGCCGACATGAGAAAAATGCTGCAAAAGTAATTATTTTCAATCATTTGAGCTCTATATCGATCGGTCTCTTTCGTTCATTTCCTAATATCAAGTAACTAATAACTCCCTTGTTCATTTAATTTTCTTTGCCCTGTAGGGTTTGGAGACCGTTCTCAGAAGAAATTGTCGGTGAATTCAAACATGAGCTAGATTTCAGAAGGTTAGTTAATGTGGATAAGCAGCCACCGGGGACCAATCTATGTGGATACTATGTTTGTGAGAACATCCGGAGACACACCTCTGAGCGGAAGGCATCGGATAGCGTGCGGAACGCGACAGATAACTTGCGGAGGAGGCTTAGTCCAGAAGCTCGCTTCCGACCAATTCAAGAAGAATTAGCAGGATTTTTCATGAGGGAAGTCATCAATCCTAAAGGAGAACACTATACCGAGGACGAAGAAATTTATATGCATACCCGAGATTGAAACTTGTTCGAAGTTGTATATGATCATCCATCCTAATTGTGTATGGAAACTTGTTCGAAGTTGTATATGGTCACCCGAGATTAAATATATATTATATATTCCTCTTGAATTCTTCTTGTTTGAAATTTCATATGCATGTATATAGTAGCGTAGAATATGTGTACTGAAACTTCATCAAAATTAAAATAAAACACAAAATAAAATATAAAAGGAATAAAACACTACAAATTAAAAAGAAACCAGGTTTAGTGGGGCTAAAACCCTAAACCTGCGGAGGAGGCCTTTAGTCCCGGTTAGCCACGAGAACCGGGACTAAAGGTCCTCCGCCCCGACGGACCACTGGCGCCCACGTGGACGGGCCTTTAGTCCCGGTCAGCCACGAGAACCGGGACTAAAGCCTTTAGTCGCGGTTCGTAAGAGGCGCGACTAAAGGGGGGGTCTTTAGTCGCGCATATTTAGTCCCGGTTGCACAGCCGGGACTAAAGGCTGTTGCGAACCGGGACTAAAGAGCTTTTTTCTACCAGTGATACCAGAACAAAATTTGAAAAATTCAAGAAGAGGAATATGCTGTGGCAGTTTGATCAACAAGATAGACTGATCGATCAAGCTTGCGACCATAATCCAACTACTAACTCTCATTGAGTGCCCCTCTCGGCTGCCATAATAACTTGTCAACCTGTCAGAAGGTCACCGCAGGCTCAGGTTCAGACCAACCAAGGACTCTCCAAGAGGTGTAGAGTGCTGGGTGGTTCGGAACTTTGCAAAAAGTTTGTCCACGTAATTTTTTCACGAAAAGAGCCGTATCAACTCTGAACATCGACCTGCTTCAGTTTGTCGTCTGTGCAATAGTAGGACAGACCTTGTCATATTTCTAATCAGTAACAAAAAAATAATTGTCGCACGGTTTTCTAATCTCATTTGTTTCCTTGTAACCAACACAAAAGTATCCAAGATTACACAAATACATCGACAGGATCTTATATTTACATAAGCATCTACAACTACAAGCAAGTATTCAGTAATACTGTATATCAGAGTGGTTCAACTACAAGCATCTACTTGGACAAGGAACGGATTAAGGGACTTGAACTATAGGAAGAAGATGAGTAGCCATTTTTTAAATAATAATTGAGAACAATGATGGATTTATGCAAATATCACCTGTCCAATAAGATAAAATTAGGAAAATATGTTGGGACACAAACTAAAAAAACTTAGTGCAAACATATGACTTAAAAGAGGTTCGGGCTACCGCTTAGGGTGATTGATTTTCGATACCCGCCGGAATCTAGCTCGGACAGCGGACGGAGCAGCCACAGTGGCATTAGCAGGATCCCCTCGGAGGCGTCATCGACCCCGGATTGGCCAGCTAAATGGGGCTACGCTGGTACCTCAACTACGAAGACGGTGATTTCCCTCCACCTCCCTCAAGAGTCACGGCGCAAGCAAGACCCCGGTACCCCCCACCCCCTGGTGGTGGTGGGGGCGGTGCTGGCCAGCGAGACCGGCCCCCCAACAATGGCAGCTCCGGGAATCACACCCGCGGGCTGGGGCAAGCCGGCTCATCCAGGGGCGGTGATGGACCTCCGCAGGCCGGCGGAAGAAGAAGGCTATACCACGGCTCAGGTGGTGCGGCCATGTCGCTGATTGACACCGCACCCATCATCTCTTCGGCTGTCTCCGGCGACCCATTCTCGAGCTCTGCCGCCGCGCCCATCTTGCTGACCCGCCCGGGTGAGGGCCATGTGGGGCTGGCGTCAGCCGTTTCTTGGGCAGCTGAAGCGCCCCGGGCCGCGGAGGGACAGATGGACAGTTGCCATCCCTTCGCAAGTCTGGGCCAGGCGGGACGGCAGGCAGCCACTGTTGATGTCCCCGCTGCTCAAATTCTGGCGCTGACCTCTGGCTCTGTCGCTGACCAAGAGATGAGGACGAAGATTGGCATCGAAGGAATATCCCATGTTGATTCCTTGGGCGTCGGCGCGCCTCATAAGTCAAGGGCCGAAAAGGATATCGAGCCCCAGGACATAGATCAAGATGGGCTGCAGCTCTTGGATGTGAGCCCAGCCGAGCCCGGCCTTCGCCTGCTGTCGGATCCGGGCCTGGATCCTCAGCTGGACGGGCCGAGCCAGCCCATGGCTCCTCAGCAGGACGAACCGAGCCAGCCCATGGCTCTGGAGGCTTCATGTGATGCTGATGCGCAGGCCGACATCGATCGTATTTCCTCTTTCCTAGACTCCATCAGCGCCCCTGTCTCCTCCGCTTGCCCGCCGCTGCTGGGATTGGCCCCGCCGCCGCCCTCCGCCCCTCCCATCCTCGCGCCGCCTCCCTCGATGGATCTCCCGCGGCAGGACCCAGCTCCTCCTGCGCCCGCTCCCGGTCCGCAAAGGAGCAGCGGGCGGCTGGCGGCCAAGCCCTCTATTGGTCTGAGCTCCATGGACAAGGCCTGCCTTGTTCTTATGAAGAAGGAGGGGATTCTCATCAGCGATGGGCCGCCCACGCCCGGAGCGCTCCAGAAGTACAAGGACCTGTACAAGGAAGAGCTCCCCCAACGCTTCATCGACGCCGTAACCGCGCTGGTGGAAGCGACTGCAAGTGGAAAGACCAAGGCCCCGAAGAGCAAAGCGTCGACGGCCAGGATGGTGGCTGAAGGGCAGGCTATGGCAGTTTGAGCTCGGTCTGCGAACCAAGTGTCTCCAGTTTTTCTATGTTTAATTTGTTTCTTCCATGTTCTTCTTTGAAGTTAGTGCGACTGTTCGTCAGTTCAAAGGGTGTTGTTCCTCTGAACTTGAGTCTGCCTCTGCAATGTGTTGTCAGATTGATGTTTATTGTCAGATTGATGTGTTCCGTTAAGCTGAGTGTTGCTAGTCAAGCCTGGCTGCTTAGGGCTGTTGGTTCGCGGCATGGAATGCTGGTTGCGGTGTTGATGCTGTGCTCCTTTTGGCCTCTGGTTTGGGCTATTGTTTCTCAAAGAGTCACCAGTTGGTTATGGATATAAAGCTGCTCAATTGGAATGTCAGGGGGCTGCATAATCCTGCAAAGAGAAGATCTGTGGCAAAGCTGATTGCGGAGCTGAGCTGTAACATTGTTTGTCTGCAGGAGACGAAATTGGAACACTTTGACAAGATGATCGTCTCAGAAGCTGTGGGGTCAAGATTCTCTGCTAGCTTCATTTTCAAGCCTACGTGTGGTTCGAAAGGGGGCATTTTAATTGCTTGCTCCGGTGATTTTTCCATCGATAGGCTGTTGTCAGCCCCAGATGAGTTCTCGCTTACGGCCACGATCTCTGATTAGTCGAATAATGCCTCTTGGACCATCACGGGGGTGTATGGACCATAGATGATTGAAGACAAGCGTCGTTTCCTAGCTGAGTTGACTGCCCTGAAATCTTTGGTTTTGAAAGAATGGCTGCTGTTGGGAGATTTCAATCTTATTAGCAAGGCCGAGGATAAAAACAATTCCAATATTAACTTGGGAATGATGGCTCAGTTCAGAAGCACCATTGGCCTGCTGGAGCTGAGGGATCTGCCTCTCACTGGAAAGTAATTCACTTGGTCTAATGAGTGAGCCGGCACAACGTTGACCAGAATTGATCGCGTGCTTATTTCGAATGAGTGGGAACTCAGTCATCCTCACTATCAGCTCGCACCGGCTTCCTCGGCTGTTTCAGATCACACTCCCTTGCTGCTGGCGAAGATGGATGTCAAAGTATTCAAGGGCTTCAGATTTGAGGCTTACTGGCTCAAGATGCAAGGTCTTGATGATGTGGTCGCTCGAAGCTGGAACAAGAATCTGAGATCTTGTGACTCCGTCAGGAGACTGCATACAAAGCTCGCACGCACGGCTAAGGCCCTCAGGGCTTGGGACAAGAGCATAAGGGCAGCTTCCAACCTGGCTTTCAATGTTGCAAATGAGGTCATTTTTCAGCTCGACCTTGCAATGGAAAGCCGCGAGCTTTCCGAGCCTGAATGGACGCTCCGTAGATTTCTCAAGGCCAGGCTGTTAGGAATTGCGGCTATGGAGAGGATCCGATGGCGCCAACGGTCCAGAATAAACACAATCAAGGCTAGCGATACTAGTTCAAAGCTTTTTCATCTTAGGGCGAACGGAAGAAGAAGGAAAAATCATATTCCTACGCTTAGAGGACCACAAGGGGATGTGTCTGATCACATGCAGAAAGAGGAAATTCTTCTGGATCACTTCAAGAGCCTGTTGGGTACACCGATGCATGAGAGAAGAGTTTTGAACTGGGACATGTTGCGGCTGCCCTCGGCTAACCTGCAAAGTTTGGATGCGCAATTCACCGAGGATGAGATAAAAGCAGCAGTCTTTGATCTGCACGACGAAAAGGCTCCCAGGCCGGATGGCTTTATTGGCAGATTCTTCAAGCGCTTCTGGGCGCTAATAAAGGAGGATTTGGTAGCTGCGATTCAGCAATTCTATCACCTCAGAGGAGACAACTGCAAACTGCTCAATTCTGCTCACATTGTGCTATTGCCAAAGGTTATAACTTCCATGCATGCCTCGGATTTCAGGCCCGTCAGTTTGCTGCATAGTTTTGCCAAGATTTTCTGCAAAATCCTTGCAAATCGGTTGGGCCCGGAGCTTCAACGCCTCATCTCCTGCACCCAGAGTGCTTTCATTCGCGGGAGATCTATCCAGGACAACTTCCTCTATGTTCAGAATACCATAAAAGATGCTCACAAGCGGAATATCCCGCTGATATTTCTGAAGCTCGATTTCGTGAAAGCTTTTGACTCTGTTAGCTGGTCATATCTGCTTGATGTTATGAAGGCTTATGGGTTTGGACAGCGCTGGAGGGACATCATTTGTCTGTTGTTAACTTCCTCATCCTCTCGTGTGCTCCTCAATGGCCTGCCCGGACCAGCTTTTGCCCATAAAAAAGGTTTTCGTCAAGGGGACCCTCTTTCTCCGATGCTTTTCATTCTGGCTATGGATCCACTCATGAGAATCCTGGAAAAAGCAACAAATCATGGCATTCTGGACCCAATCCCCCGGAACGCGGCTAGATTGAGGGCCAGTCTCTATGCTGACGATGCCACAATCTTTGCCACTCCTGATAGCCGACAGATCGAGACCATTATCAGAATTCTGGAGATCTTCGGCAGTGTCTCAGGTCTTGTAATCAACCCCACCAAGTGTGTGCTCTACCCTATTCAGTGTCAGCATCTTGATGTCAACATCCTGTCAGCCAGTTTTGGGGGATCTGTGGGATCTTTCCCTTGCAAGTACTTGGGGCTGCCCCTCTCGTTGAGAAATTTGAGGAGAATTGATCTCCAACCGCTCCTGGACAAGGGTACAAGCAAACTAGCTGTTTGGAAAGGAAGGCTCATGAATAGAACGGGCCGACTTGACCTGATCAACTCAGTCCTCACTGCCACCATCACCTATTTCCTCACGTCTTTCTCCCCCAGCAGATGGTTCACTACCAAATTTGATAAGCTAAGGAGAAATTTCCTTTGGAACGCCGATGAGGAGGCGCATGGGGGAAAATGTCTGGTTAACTGGAAGAGAATCTGTGCACCTTTAAGCGTGGGTGGCCTGGGCATCAAGGATATCAATGCTTTTGGCCGGGCTCTTCGGCTTCGATGGCCTTGGTATGAATGGGATAGCTCGGACAGGCCATGGAAAGGGACCCCGGTGCCTTGCAATCAACCTGACCTTAATCTTTTTGCGGCATGCACTTCGATTTCTCTGGGAGATGGCCGTTTTATGAAATTCTGGAGTCATAGATGGTTAGAGGGCCAAGCTCCAAAAGATTGGGCTCCTGATCTTTTTCGGATGGCAAGGTCCAAAGGGCTCACTGTCAGTCAGGCTCTTGATGGAGACGCATGGATGAGAGGACTGCAGAATATCAACTCTGCTGGGCTGATGAACTTTTTTATTAGCCTCTGGATGAAATTACAGAATGTTTCCTTGCTCTCTAGACCTGACACAATCACTTGGAAGCTAACGGCTAGCGGACAATACACGGCAAAATCGGCTTACCAAGTTCAGTTCTTGACGCGTATCCCTCAACCACACCTGCAGCAGGTCTGGAAGATTACAGCTGAAAAGAAAGTAAAGTTCTTCATCTGGACCCTCCTTCAGAATAGACTTTGGACCGGTGATCGACTGCAAGCGAGAAACTGGGACCACAATGACTTGTGTGCTGGTTGCGATCAAGTGCTGGAATCCGCACATCACTTGATTCTTGACTGCCCTTTTGCCAAAGAAATATGGTTCAAGACCAGCTCCTTCTTCCCGCTTGCATCCCAGGCTGCTCGGCATGCTTCATCTATCTCAGCTTGGTGGAACAGAGTGGCAAAGCTAAAGAAAAAAGGACGCCAACTGGACGAATGCACAGCGGCAGTTTACATCGCTTGGAATATTTGGCTCAAGAGAAACAGAAGGATCTTTAAGGATTCAGCGCAACCGTCAACAGATGTTCTTGTTAGAGCTAGAGATGACATTAGCCTCCTTTCGGAGGCATGGGAGGAGTAGGTCATTTTGAGTAGTGGGGCTGTTAGCAGCCCAGGCTAATTTTACCCTCTGCTTCCCCCCCTCATCCTGTTTCTATTGCTTAGAAACTTTGTACAGCTTTCCCTCTCCTATAATGAAAAAGGCAGAGCTCCTGCCAGTTCCGGTCAAAAAAAAAGAGGTTCGGGATTTGCCATGAAAGTATAGATCATACCTGCAACCATAATCCACTTCTCATTAATTACCTCACTAAATTGTAACAAAACCTGCAAACATGTAGGAAATTAGAGACTCTGACCAACCAAGGCCAGGAGGTATAAAATACTGTGGTAAAATCCAAAACATGGATAACTGAATGTGCGGGGAAACTACGTCACAGGTGCACAGGAAACTTTTTAACAGTTCGTCCACTTGTGTTTCAGAAGAGCAATGTGCTGACAGTCAATGAACACTAGTAGCAGAACCATATTAATTCTGAACATTGATCGATGCTACAATCCACGATGATAATACCAACTTGATGTAATTAAGCAACGCTACAGTGTTAAACTCAGCATACTACTTCATATAATTCCAGCATATACAAAACGACCACCACATACACTCCTGTAACTGGATCGATACAACCTGTGCATGGCCCAGAGGCTAGAAGCGTAACCAAAGATTATGCATACTTACTCTTCACTAGTCACCCTTACCAAGAACCTGACATATTACACCTGCAACAGTCAACTGAACATCTTTGCGGTGCCGTGTTATGATGTAGCCAACTCGACGTGGACTGGCGCCAAATTTCTCGAACCAGTCAAGCTCCGGTTGCTGCTAGGCCTCTTCAGTGGCAGAGCCACATCCTTGTCCTTGACATCCTGCAGCTGTTCTAAGATATGGGAGCTTGCAATATGAATGTATAACAATTATGCAGTGCCTAGATCATTAAATGTTGTTTCACTACAGTACAGGCAACAACTTGTGATGCTAACCTGTCTTAAGATATTGAAATGCCTGCAGAATCTACAGGATCCAAAAGAAATCAGTTCATGTTACATCTGAAACATCGGCAGTGGAGTGAAAAAGTGAGAGCATTCAGAACCTAGTACAAGAAATAGTCTAGCAAATTATCAGATTAGTGGGAGAGGACGAAAGCTACAAAATTAAACTAATCAGGCTTGCGAACATATTCCAAAATTAAAACTAATCAGGCTTGTAAACTTGTTGGAGATATGCAAAATGCTGGGCGGTTCCGGAAGTTTCAGGACATGGGAAACTGAAAAAAAAAACTGGGGCCGCACACAAGAAATCTCTGAGAACTTTGTTTAAATAAAGGTTTAGTTTCCCTCAACAAAAAAGTTAATTTTGTTCAGGAAAGGGGCCATATCAACTCTGAACATCGATCTGCTTCAGTTTGTGGTTTGTGCAAAAACACAGCACAGTGAACAGAATCTGCATCTAGAAGAAGAATTGGAGCCATGCTCTAAACATAACCACTACACATCATAATTTATGCCAGGTTACACACACACACACAAAAAAACTCACCCTTAACACTGCTGCAACTGTATCCAGAGAACATGTGCAAAAAATACTGCACAAGCACAAAAGATTCAGACTTGTGCAGACTGCAATGCTGTGTCTCCAGCGCATATGTGTAAGGCTCTCTCTTGATATGTCCTTTCTTCTCCCCTGCTCATGTTGTTCCTTGTAATGCTTGGTACATTTATGTCTCTGAAATTCAAAGTTGCCGAGAATGAAAAGAAAAACAGTTTTGCAGTAAATTGCAGAGAAACAAATCCTTGAAAGGGAAAGAAGATAAACATGTAAGAATGCAAATATACCACCGTTGTAAATGTCGTGCTGCAGTCCTTGAAGTGGCATTTTGTTAACTGGGCTCTAGTTCACTCACTGAATTCACTAGACAGGGTTCAGGAATAGAAGAATATACAAGCACAATTGTGCGGAATGGAAGAATCAAGAATTGGGGGGTTAATTAGGGTTGAAAATAAAAGTGTTTATGTGGTTTGTCCATAAACAGGTTATTTTAACCAAGGATAACTTGATTAAGCGTAATTGGACAGGACCTACGAGGTGTAGCTTCTGTGATCGGGACGAGACGATCAAGCATCTCTTTTTTGATTGCCCGCTTGCTAGAGTACTTTGGCGGACGGTTCACATTGCTTTTAATATTACTCCACCGAATTCTGTCACCATGTTATTTGGGACATGGCTCACTGGGGTTGAGCCTGAATTAGCGAGACATATTCGTGTTGGAGTTTGCGCGTTGTTGTGGACTATCTGGACTTGCAGAAATGATTTGGTTTTTAACAGAATATCACGTATTCATTTTTTGCAGGTTATTTTCCGAGCCACGGCCATGATCCGTTCATGGTCACTACTCACTCCGATGGTGGCCAGGGAGCATTTGGTTACTGGATCTATCCGATGGGAGATGTAGTTCGGGATATCTTCAACCAGTTTGGATGGTGGTCATGTAATAGGATAGGCAATTAGTTTACCTATCTATATTTAGCCAGCCGGATGTGGCGTCTGTTCTTGGCTAGTCTGTGTGTCCAGCCTCTTTTGCTCTGTGTGAGCTATCTTTTTATTATTTTTCTGTCGGAGACTTTCGAACCTTGTTGGAACCTTTTCTTTCGTTAATAAGATGGCCGTATGCATCACTCTGATGCAGAGGCCGGGGAGACCCCCCTTTTCAAAAAAAAAATTAGGGTTGAGAGCCTAGATAAACTATGATCCGTGATTGATCTTCGATGACTTTCCTCCTGGCACTGTGAGCTTCTTAAACCGTCCTTATCAAACGACCCAGTCGTCTCCACTTACTAGCTTGTTCGGTTTACGTGGTCGGTTGCTTGTGCGACGGCCCACCACTTGTGTGGGCCTGGGCTCTTCATGGGCTTCTGGTCCACCGGCAGGAGAGGCGCTGACACAATTAATCCTATTGGTGGAAAGCTACAAAATGGCAAGCGGTTGGTGTGTGTCTGATAAACTTCTGAAAGAGAAAGGCATGGGTACAGGAGGTAAACTATGTGGTATGGGATGGCTGCTTTGTGTTTACCTCGACGTGAGCACTAGATCCCTCATGAATCTTCCTTTTATTCTTTGAAGAAAACTCCTCGCGACACCCAGTGAATCTCCGTGCGAAACGTTTCTTCTGCTCATGGACTTCCCTAAAAGGCTTGGCTAAATTGTTCTTACTGCCATAGCTCATGGTGCACCATTTACATGGCTCTGGCACGCAAAGGGCCTCTGCAACATTTTAAAAGGATAATACATATATGTGAGCAATCGTAATCCCATATCCAAAGTTAAGTTCACTTTGAAATAATACAAGTGAAGTTACACGCTTACATTTACATAAGATTATTATTCTTGACAAACTTTAAATAATAGATCGATGTACATAAGATTGTAGACTTTAAAGCTGACCAATCTCTTCTTTAACAGGTGTACTTTTTGTTATGGCACTATTTGAACAATATTGATAGTTTGTTTCACAATTGATATTTTTCTAAACAAATATGATGGAGAACAGAACTGTAAAGAGATACAAATGACACCAATGTGGAGGCTGTAGCCCATGGATTTCGAGTCGCTCGACTAGTCGACAAGTCGCAAAAATATGGTCGACTCAGCTTAGTGTCGACTGGCGACTCTGAGTCACGACTAGTCACAACGCAGGCTCGACTTCTTCCGAGCCGCTGCCCCAGAGCGACTCGCATGAGTCGCGACTCGAAAACCATGCTGTAGCCTCTAGAAATCGGCATGTGACCTCGGGATTGAAGAAAGCAGGGAGAGGACAGAGCATAATACAAAAATACAAACGAGAACAAGAAAAGTAAATACGAAATACCAAAACGAGTAAAAAGAAGGCTGTTTGATTGATCCCATAAAAATCAGATGAATATTATGTGAAATTTATAGAAGAACAAAAATGCTAGTGTTTCATTGGCCACATATATCAGATTTATCTTCTAGAATATCCCCGTCACAGCTTTCAGAAGGGAAAACAGCAGCCGTTTGCAGAGTCAGTTCATCATGAGACGGATCCTTTTCCATTGGCTGAATCCTAGCACTACCACCATGCAGATCTTGACTTGATTTCTCACCAATATCATGTTGCTCTGAACTCAAAGGAGTCTGGCTGATGTGTACTTGTGCAGCACGAAACAATGTTATATACTTGAATCTATTTCAGGCACAACACAAACATAAGGAACATCTGATATATATATGTTCTCTTTCCCTCATCACAAATAAAATAAAATAAGGAACATCCACCCCATTTCCCCCCTTCCATCTTATCCTTTATCCATCCTACATTGGAGACAAGGTTGGGACCCGACGGTGATGAGACTGACAAATTGCTGGAAGTGCAATTGCAATTTGAAATTGAAGGATTTAGTGAATTCTTTTGTTCATAACTGGGACAGATATCAGATTGTACCTTGTGCTACTTTCTCAAGAGTTGTAGTTAGCTTGCCCAGCCACCAGTTTCTTCTTCTGCAGATAAGTAGAGATTATAAGGAAAATAAATCTAAAGTATGTAGATATATTTTATCAAAAATAGGTATGTCTTTGTGGTACCGTTGGCATGAGAATTTACGGCATTGATGGCTGCCGCTGTTGTTGCATCTGTGTGTAGTGCATCTCCAATACCCAGAGACGCCAATGCATGCTGGTTATCATCATCACATGACGCATCCTCAATACCGCTAGATCCACTGACATTAGGGGATTCCACCTGAGGTTGACTTTGGAGAGATGCTGCAATGTATATATAGAGTGAATTAGAGGAGAGCGCACATACAGGTAACATGGGTCAAGGACTCAAGGGACACAGGCTCTGAAATTTTCCCCTCTGTATATTTCTGTATCATGTATTTTGACTGTACCAAACCACCCCTATTTCGAAGTGAGCTACATTGAGTATTACCAGATTCCGATCCACCAGAAGAGGTGCCTTGTCGGCCATCCATGTTCTTGCTAGGAATCTGAACACTGTCTCTATAAATGTACAAGAGAAGATACATGTCACCAGCCTGGACTGCATGCAATTTATGTTTGATACTGTACAAATGAAAGTAGGGAGAGTTAAACGCTTACTCATTAGACAGGTTGGCTCCCAAATGCCTGGACCTGGATACCACACTAGTAGCAGCAGCCAGCACAGCAGGTCTGGTACGGATAAATATCTCCACCAGACTCAAACTTGGCCAACAGAGTCATGGTCTGCAAGTCAATAGCATAGGAGCCCTTGGTGCAGCCAATTAGCGCTAGTCCGTTGATGACCTTGTGGACTTTGTACACACGAGCGTCCTCCGGGAGCGCACATCTCGCTCACCCGGACACCCTTCTCGCACTTGCAACAAAATTTAGCTTGCTTATCCTCCTCCTCCTTCTTTAGTGTTTCCCCAGACTTCCAGGCGGAGAGGTTCCTCCACTATGAGGCCATCTTTGCCGAACCAGCTATATATTGAGGCCTTGGAGGCACACGAGGCAGCCCTTGCCGTCTCGGAGCTCTCCGATGGCGACGCCGCATCTGCCGGATGGGGGAGAAGCTGCGACGCGGCGGCCGGCTCGCGGCGGCAGATGCGGGCGAGGAGGTCCGACGCGGCGGCCGGACGGCCGGACGGCGACGCGTGGGTGCTAGCCGCTGGACAGGGGAGAAGATGGGGAAATGTGGTTCCTGCTGGATCGGGGAGAAGATGGGGCGTGGCTAGTACCGGACGGGGAGAAAATGCGGCGCCGCGGCCGGGTGGGCAGGGGAGGTGGGGTGCGCTGCCGCTCCGCTCGTCGACGGCGGTTGCAGCAGCTGCTGCCTGCCCGGTAGAGGATGTGGCGTGGCCTCTGCTACTTGTGGGCACAGTACTGAAACTCTATATTTCTTTTAGTTTTCTGTTTTTAAAAAAAAAATTCTCGCCAGTCTTTATTTAAACCAACAAAATGTTTGTGGGTACAAAGTTAAGGTCGTGAGGCATGCCCAACCAGATATGACGACCAACCGAAAGTCTACTAGCAAACTTGGCGAGATCATGAGCCTCGAAATTAAAATTTCTACGTTCAAAAACAAAATTGCAAGAAAGAAAAAGACTCTTCCGTTCTGATATTTCATGTAGAATCACTGCATGTGGTCCTCTGCTTCCGGAGTTGATGTCCGCGATCACCCCTTGACAATCATTTGCAATACGTAGCCTGTGGATGTTGAGGTCTTCTGCCAGGGCCATTGCCTCTCTGCACGCATAAACTTCAAGGATCAAAGGATCCGTGATGCCACTGAACACAACAGCCGAAGAGCCGAGGTATTCTCCTGTGTGATCTCGACATATTGCAGCCGCCACACCCACTTTACCGTCACCAGAAACGGCCCCATCCGCGTTGATCTTTGCTACCCCCTCCTCCAAAGGAAGCCATCGAGGAGCAGTCGATGGTTTTGACACAATTATGCGCGCCTGTCTGAACTGTTTAGGGATAGTTTGTAGCTCATGAAGATAAGAGTTCACAAAAGAACTAATTTGTTGCGGACTCTGGAAAATGTTTTCATGGATCGCCTTACGCCTTGCAAACCAAATGGCCCACAGGGTCACCGCCATTTTTGTGAACTTAGCATGGTTCAAAGTGTCATAGAGATCAAACAGCCAATGTTTGGCACTTGTCTGACCATTCTCCCTCATTCTGTCAACAATCTCCTCCTCTGATAATGCCCATGTACATCTTGCCATAGTGCAAGAGACAAGAGCGTGTCTCCATGAATCTCCCCCCCCCCCCCCCGCGCGCACAGAGGACATGCATCTTGCACTGACATGTTTCTGTTTCGAAGAACATCCGTTGCCCGTAATGAATGCCGTGCCAGCCTTCATAAGAACACTCGAACTTTGGACGGAACTTGCAACTTCCAGAGAGAGCTCCAAGCCTTCTCTTTTGATGAGGTTTCTGAGGGGCCCGCGCGCCCTTCTAACCAACTCTCCCTTTCTATCTTTGTGCTGACGATCATTCGGTAGACTGAGCTAACCGAGAAATTACCTTTCTTATCCGGATACCATGCCCATGAGTCAGGAACATCTCGCATGCATACAGGTATTTTTAGGATTTCGTCCGCATCAACTGGCAAAAATACGCTCCTCACTAGATCTTCATTCCAGGACGCCAACGCTGGAAGGAGTAGCTCATGCACCATGCGTGGTGGGTTAGCAACCAGCGATAAGATCGGTCGACGTGAGGCCTTCTTCGGTATCCAATTGTCTGACCATATATCTGTACTCTGGCCATTGCCAATTCTGCTAATGATCCCTTGCTTCATAATATCCCTTCCTTCCAATATTGCTCTCCAAATTTGTGATGGCCTAGATCCCAATTCTGCCGAGAGGATGATTCCATTAGGATAATAAGAAGCCTTCAAAATCCTCGCACTCAGGGAGGTTGGCTCCTGAAGAAGTCTCCACGCCTGTCGCGCCAGTAAAGCCAAGTTAAACAGCTCAAGATCTCTGAAGCCCAAACCTCCCAGATACTTAGGTCTTGTCATCACCTCCCAAGATACCCATGCTGGTTTTCATTTGCCCTGTTTGCAACCCCACCAAATTTTTTGAATAATGGCATTTATGTTCTCACACAGCCCCGTGGGGAGTTTGAAACATGACATTGAAAAAACAGGTATAGCCTGGGCGACGGACTTAATTAGCACATCCTTCCCTCCTGCTGACAGCAGTTTGCCCATCCATCCTTTTACCTTCTCCCAAATTCTATCACTTAAATATTTGAAAGTCCCCTTTTTGGAGTGTCCTACATCCGTAGGTAACCCCAAATATTTGTGACTCAACGATTCATTGGGAACATGAAGATGGCCTTTCACTGCCGATCTTACAATTTCCGGGCACCCCTTGCTGAAAAATATAGAGGATTTCTCTCTGTTTATTCTCTGTCCCGATGCCGCACAGTAGGTCTCCAGTAGGTTTGATACCTCTTCAGCTCCATTAACACTTGCCCTGAAAAACAGCAGGCTGTCATCCGCGAATAATAGGTGGTTTATTGACGGTGTCATCGGTGCCACCTTAATTCCGCCAAGCTGGGATGACTGGTTTTGTGATTTCAAAAGGCACGAAAGGCCCTCTGCTGCCAAAAAGAACAGGTATGGAGAAATAGGATCTCCCTGCCGAATACCTCTGGAGGGTTTGAACTCCTCAAGTTTCAAGACATTAAATAAAATTGAGAAAGAGATTGAAGCTACCATGTTCATAATGATGGAGACCCCTGGTGCTGCAAACCCCAGTTTCTCCATAATGGCTTTGAGGTAACTCCACTCAACTCTGTCATAAGCCTTCATCATATCTAACTTCAACGCACAAAAACTGTTATTCTTCGACCGGTTTCTCTTCATAAATGTAGACACTCATAGGCTGAGATTATGTTGTCTGTGATGAGCCTCCCCGGAACAAAGGCCGATTGCTCCTCTGATATGATATCAGGTAAGATCACTTTGAGACGGTTTGAAAGTACCTTCGATGCTATTTTGTAAAATACATTACAAAGGCTGATGGGTCGGAACTGAGTCAAAAGTGTTGGATTTGCTACCTTTGGTATTAAAACCAACAAAGTATCATTTATGCATGCGGGACTTTCTTCACCCCTTAGAATACCAAGAACTGCATTGATGACCGAGGCCCCACATATGTCCCAGTGTCTCTGAATGAAGTGGGCTGGGTACCCATCGGCCCGGGGGCCTTCGTGGGAAACATTTGGAAGAGTGCAGTTTTAACTTCCTCTTCCTTATATGGAGCCATGAGACTGTCATTCTTTCATCTGTTACCTTTGCTGGTACATGTTGCAGCACCTCTTCCATCCCCTGTACCCCCTCCGAGGTATATAGATGCTGATAAAACTGCCACGCCATTTGCTGCATCTCGGTTGGGTCATCCGTGAGCTGTCCGTCCTGTCTCTGTAGAGACTTGATCAAGTTTTTTCTGCGTCTCATCGATGCCCTAAGATGAAAAAAGTGTGTATTCTTGTCACCCGCCGATAGCCAATCTACTCTCGACCGCTGGTGCCACATCAACTCCTCTTGGAGGTACAGCTCGATTAGGCGATCGTTTATCTTCACTTCAGCGGCAGTCGGGCCGGTCCTGCCATTTATGTTTCTCAGCCTGTCTAACTCTTTTTTCAAACTTCTGATCTCTCCTCGCACACTGCCAAAAGTGTGTTTGCTCCACTCTCCCAGATTGCTAGCCAGCAATGCTAGCTTTGCTCGTACAGCACTCGCAGATGGGTTTTGGCTATTTGGATCCCATGCCGATCTCACGGTTTGCTTCAACTCTGCATGAGAGTCCCACATAACTTCGTATCTAAAGAGCTTTTCTCTCGCTTGATGCCTCGCCGTGGATTCCAACTTCAAGAGAATAGGCGAATGATCAGAGGTCGCCACCGTAAGGTGTTCCACCGCTGCACCCTGGAACAGAGAGCTCCATTCTGCCGTAGCAAGGGCTCTGTCTAGCCTCACCCTGGTGTAAGTGCCGCCCGTCACTTTCTTCTCGAACATCCACATCCTGCCTTGGAAACCCAAGTCATTCAAATCGCAAACATCCACGGCATCCCGAAAGCCTTGCATCTGTGCTTGGCATCTCTGACCTATACCATCATGTTCGTCCCGTCTTAGCACTTCGTTAAAATCGCCCAAACAGACCCATGGGAGGGGCTATGAGCAGCCAACCCCTTCAGGGTGTCCCATGACATTTGGCGAAGATGTGTTTGTGCCTCTCCATAGAAGCATGTCAAACTCCAAGGTTGCGAACCAATATCACAGATTTTTGCATCAATATGGAACCTCGAGTAGCCCAAAATTTCCACCTTTATTTCATTATTCCAAAAAAGAACTAGGCCCCCGCTTCTACCAGCGGAGTCAACAGCAAATGATGAATCAAAACCTAAAGTGTTTGCTAGATTTTCTGCTCTATCCCTCCCCATCTGAGTTTCAATTATGCAGAGCACTTTAGGGGCAAACTTTACCGCTATCTCGCGAAGCTCTTGAACTGTCGGGGCGTTGCCAATACCCCGGCAGTTCCAACTTAACAAACTCATTGCGCCCGGTGGTCCTCTGCCGAGGAGGTCGCCGATCTAGCATCATAGTTTTTGCCCTGTGGGAGGGTCTTCTTCAGCACTCCAGCAGGATTCTTCTCAGTTTGCAGGGTTGGTTTAGACCTCTTGGGGTCCTGTTTTGGAGGTGGGCTAAGAGGCGTCTCTCCACTTTTTGTCGCTGGCACTATCTCCAGACCCGTACTGGCCCTCGGGTTATGACTCTGCAACACCTCGTTGGAGTTGCGCTTACAGTTTTCATCATTCACTTCCATATCAACATCCAACGGCTCTTCCGCTCCTGCACTTTTCTCCTGCCCGTTGCTG
Source organism: Triticum aestivum (assembly GCF_018294505.1). Taxonomy (NCBI): domain Eukaryota; kingdom Viridiplantae; phylum Streptophyta; class Magnoliopsida; order Poales; family Poaceae; genus Triticum; species Triticum aestivum. The sequence continues at coordinate 24,150,920 of NC_057796.1, forward strand.
CCCTGACTTGCTTATTGCCTCCTGCCCTTCTGGTTGCTGTTACGGCGTTTCGTCCCCCATGCAGTGGTAGCTGGAGCACGCACATTCTTGAAAATCAGCGCCGAAGGAGGGTGGACTCCATCACCGTGTTCCTTGAACTCGTGGCCCATCATGCCACATACTTGGCACCAGTCGGGTAGACGCTCGTATTTTACTACAAATATCTGCCGCTCTCCACCGCGGATCAGAGACGTTACTTTCTTCAGTGGATTGCGCACATCTAGCCTGATCCTCACCCGGTAAAAGTTGCCCTCAAAATCGAAGGATGAAGGTTCCGAGTCCACAAACTCGCCCAACTTTGATGCCAGCGCCTTCACCTTGCCGTGATATGCTATCGGCAGATCAATGATCCTCACCCAGATTTCAAACTTGAACAGCTCGATGGATGTGGGCTTCGAGTAACCGTCATAAGGAACAATGATAACTGGATTTCCCCTGAAGTGCCACGGTCCCCCCTGGGTGACTCTCTCCCAGTCCCCTAAGCAGTTAAACTGCATCTGGAATAGGTTATCTTCTAGGGTTTTGATCTTCACCTGTCTTGCTAGATCCCAAGCAGATCGCATGTTTCGGAAAACCAGTAGGTACTAAAACCCTTGTCCATGTGCACACGCGCCAATACCATCCATCTGAGTTCTTCCTCCGCAGGGGCATCGTCGTCCTTGAAGATCACGTCATCAAGATCCTCTTCCTTCAGAGCCAACTCTTGCATGATATCCTCCAACTTCCCCTTCCCCTTTGCTCCTGATCAAGAAGCGAGAGGGAAAAAGTATTTTTAGTTTTCTGATGATGATGATTCTGAGCAGCACTAGCGGATAGCTCCGAAGTCCAACCGGGGAGCCTCGGGCTTTGGGCTTTTGCATCATGCCGGGCTTGGGCTTGTGTGATGCAAAAATGTGTCATGTCAGGCCGGGCTTGGGCTTAGGGCTTTTGCGTCGAGCCAGGCTTGGGCTTGTGTAACGCAAAAAACGTGTTGTGTCGCACTGGGCTCGGGCTTGCTTGTTGAACACCAGGCTTTTTCAAGCATAGCCTAAGCCTGAACCGGCTTTGCCGTGGGTTGTATCGTGCCATGGGGCCCACCCAATCCCAGCCTAGACCAACATTTCGAATCAATACACAAGTTTTTTTCTCTTTTGAGTGATGGCCATCATGGCTAGCTTTATTAAACTTCAAACAACATTAAATCGTCCACAAATTTAGTGACACAACTCGGAGGCTCGTCCATCCAACTAGAAGAACTCTTACTACAATGTAGTACACTAATACTCTTATTGCAATGTAGTACACTAATACTCCCCCGCAAAAGAAAAAAATGTAGTGCTAGTACTAACAGAACAAGGAAAAAGCGGACAAATTCGTTGACTGTTATGAATGGAAGGACTATACAACTTCACATGATTGAAAATTTGTGTTAACAATGTATTTCCTAGAAAAAATATATATCCTGTCATCCAATAAGACAGAAACATAAATCACAAGCTAGGCACAAATATTGTACTACTCTCCACAGGTCCATATCATGAATACGTATTGTTTTGTAAAGTGATCGTCTTCAACATTTACCTTTGACCACTGATTTTTTATTATACATATGTGAAACAAAGAAAAAATATTCTAAATATATATTCCAACACAAATCTAAACATATGGTTCACAAGTTCCTTATTTCAATATTTAGAACAATGTTTATATTTGTATGTACATTTGCTTTTAAAGTTCTAATTTATATTTGACCAAAGACATATCCAAAACGACATGTATTTGTGATATGAAGGGAGTACATATTTGTACCGAAGTTTCCTTTATATTATTTTCTTTATTTCAAAAGTGCAATAAATTGTAATATTTAGTCTATTGTGCAGTTATCAAAAATTGGTCATGATTTTTTAAGCAAGGCTTCATCAAACACCTCACGCGGGTTTCACTGGCTCCAGTCAAACTTTGTGTCATGGTGTGACATTTGTATGTGTGAACTAGGTCTATGATCTGCACGAACCAGCAGCTATGCATCTCGGAATGTTTGATTTCTATTCAAGCTTGCAAGCACATATAAAACTAAATTTGTTGCACTTTTTGTGTGAATAGAGGGGTCGCCCTCTCCGATTTATATTATAGAAACAAATTGGCTCACAAACTTACTTCCCAAAAAGTACAAGCATCACCATCCAAATGGCGCACATTAGACCCCTCCCAATGCTCCACCTTGTACATATGCTAAGGCTGCCATCTAGGTGAAAAATCTGATGTGGTATGGTAACTAATAGGAGAGAGATGAGTTTGGGGACCCCAGGAAGAAACAATGCCAAGCACATGAACTTAGAAACAACACTTAAATGAATTAAGCCCACCACTGCATGGGGGAGTTTAGTTGCTAAATGATTAAATAAAGGAATCTTAGCTACAACAAGTTAAGCACCTATGCATTGGGGCTTTAGCTTCTAAACTCTTTAATGCGTTTAGCACCTCAGCTAAAGCACATGTCCAGTGGAAGAGGTCTTACAAGCATGGCATCATTGGAAAAGCTAACAAAGCAACTGTATGCTGACCCAACCCTTTCAACGGAGGCAAATTACAAGAATAACAGGTCTCGACAACTGAACTAGAAAGGCTAAAGTCGAAGATACATGCAAAAAGATTCAATACATCTAGAAGCTATTTCTTCGAGTTCAGTTGGCACTAACGAAGTTCAAATGCTTCAGTCACTAGTGGTTCATAGAAGTCCTTGCCCCCAAACCTTTGAAGCCATAATTTTTTAGGCCTGATTTGTCTGGTACTCGAGACTATCATTCTTGGCATGAAGTTATGTGGCGGAATACTCTGCAAGAACAACTCTCTGTTCACCCAAATTAACGTAAAGAGTTCATCTTGTTTCCGATCCCTCTCATTCCCACCAACGAAGGAGAATCCACACTTCACTTTTATCTCTTTTCCTCATGTGCCTCTACGAGAACCACTGATAGCCTTTGGCAGCTTTTGGTCTTGAGGGTATGACGGAAAGCAATATATTTCAATCCGCTAACTAGAAGACCTTAATAGGAGTCTTCATTAATAGTAGTTAATTCCCCGGGCGCATTTCGTTCTTTCGTATGAGCCCTACAAAAACTTGTTGCACCTAAATTTATGGACAGGAATTAATTTTGCATGTATATGTTTTTGCAGTAAGATTGTGCACGCACCTGACTTTACTTTTTATATGCAAACAATAAATGAACATTGTGATTTAGTTCCAAGTAACAGTGTTGTAATTAGAGCATCCTAACATGTGAGGTTAATGATTTTATGGTACTGTCCTTAGGATTAATTTCTAGTACCACCATCATGAACAAGCTTGACATTATTTGGCATCCGCCGTTCGCTCATGCCACATGCAGCAAACCTGCAGTCTCCCGAAGCTCGAAACATGTGGATGTGAATAGTAAAAAAAGGTCTTAGAAAGGAAAAATAATTAACGATTGCACTCACACCTAAGCCCTAGCTATCTTGGTATGAGGCACATTGTAGTTTAAGCTACTAGCTAGAGAGAGGAAAATCATCATCTATGGTTCTAATTTATGATATTCATCATCTACGGTTCTAACTTAGTAAATAGAAACTTAGCTCAATCGGCACTAGGTACCTGTTCAAGTGTATGGCAAGATAGCTGCTGAAGACGGAGCGAAATTAGGTGGTGGTGGGAGCATTCTCGGAGGCATTATCCCCACGACACATCACCATCAGCCTCTTTGAATCGGAATCAGAGATTAACCTCTTGCAAGTTGCAACACCCATTGTAGGACCAATTTTGATCTACTCTGTGTCGGCATCCGAGCGCACTCTTCATCGATGGCCTTTGAGAAGATGATCTCTGTTGCATTCCTACGTTCTCTCTTGGCATCTCTTTTGCACATCAGAACTTCCGACTTCTAGCCGAGGTTCTCTCGTGCGGTAGCTCCGCCTCCTTCTGCTCCTACATGCACTCTCTCTCTCTCTCTAGCGGAACACATCGTCATCAATCGTTTCTTGCCTGCGCCAACCACATTATCCATCGTTGCTTCTCCAATTCGTCTGGTGAGGGCGGCGCGGAGGGGGGGGGGGGGGGATTGTTGGAATGGAGGATGAAGGTGCGGTATGGGAGGCCTAACGACGACTAGGAGACACATAATCCATGTAAAAAATACCTTAGTAGAAAAAATGTCAAAAACTATTGAGCGATATTTGGCCTCCTTGCTAGCTACTACATTAATTAGTACCTAAAAACCAAACAACGGGTCTCTTGGAAATCTGGAGAAACGGTAATTTATCAACAGATGTTGGCACTAATTCTTGAGTCCCTGCAAATTTTGAAAATGGAAGAATTTTGAATACCTACGCTATTTATTCAAAAGGGTCAATTCAGGAATTCTATCAATTTTGATGGCCAAGCTAGCGCATATCTAGAACAGATAATGTGAGAAACGACTACGAGAAGAGCACCATCTTCCTGCTGCGTCCACAATGCGATGTCGAGGTCTTTTTACCCCCACAATGCCTTAATTTTATCCTACAAAATATGCAAAAGGTGCAGATTGAACCCGTGACCAGTTGTTATGGATGGCTCGTACTTACCACGGGATTCGGGCATCCTCTGCAAAAGCGCACTGTGCAGTACATTCGCTATTGTGTGGACCTCTGCACCCACATGTCATCGGTACTATAGAACCAACCTTTGTTTCGCGACCTCCTCTAGCGCTCCCACGGGCGGCAGGGGAGGAAACCCTAGCCGCCGCCGAACCGTGACCTCCTCCCCATCCCTCCCCTCGCCGCCGCCAGGGCGTGCCGGCGGGCGAAGCCCGCCCGGCATGGGCGGCGGCTGGGCGCTTTCTCCTTCTCGTGAGGCGGGATCGCCGTGGGGCGATCTACCCTGGCCGGAACGCGGCGTTGTGTGGGGCGCGGCGATGCTGGGCTGCCACGGTGGCGGGCGTGGAGGGCTGCACGAGGCGGGCTGCGTGCTGGTGATGGTTACGACGGTCGATGGTCGATCTGCCGGATCTAGACGACGCGGGGGCAGTGGCACCTGTGCTAGGCAGAGTCGGGCGAGATCCCCTTCGGGCTGACATCCGTGGTGCACACGGTTTTGCTGGTTGCTTGCCGGATTCATCTTGTTGCTTGCGCTCGGCCTTCTGGATCGGCGCCTAGGCAGGTCGGGGAGGCATCCCCGGGGTGCTCGTGATGTGCTATTGGTGGCTGTGTGGCCTGGCGTCGGGTGCCGTTACTGACGGCGGTGGAGTCCGACGGCCCTTCTCGGCATGGAGGCGGGACATGGTGGTGGTGGTCATCTCCTTCGTCGGAGGTGGTCGGCCTGAGGCTGGGTGGTCGGATCTCCAGATCCGTCATCTAGTCCCGGCTACGAATTGGGGAAACATGGTTGCCGGTGAAAACCGAGCCGACGCCTGGCGATGGTGGCGTTCCGCGCCGTGACCTTGATGAAGGCATCGTTGTGTAACTGTTGTCGACCCACTCGTGTTGTTCCGGGGGAAACCCTAGATCTGGTCTTCCAGATCGGACGATGGCGGCACTACGGTGTCGTTTCTCTCTTGGGAGCATTGTGTGTGGAGCAGCGCCGGAAGACAGAGGCAGGACGTGGAGCGGCTTCGTCTTGCACGGAGCTTCGGTGGAGCTGTCAAGTCATGCCTGGCCGACAGGTGCTATGCTGAGTCATGCCTGGTTGGCATGTGCTACGCACGACAGATCTTCCAGAGTCTTCCCGTCAGGGCGGATGAGCGCAGGGCGGTGGCGTCGTTGGGCGCCGTGGTGGCGTCGACGGATGTCCAGACTGACAAGGACGATGCGGATATCTCTCCTGAAGATGGGTCAGTGGTCCGATGATGATGGCGGCTTCTAAAACGTGAGCATCTGGTGTGCGCTTTAGGTAGGCTGCACCGGCTGTTGGTCTCGATACGTTATGTGGATGGATCGGCGACGACACCGATTTTAGATATAGGGAGTGAGAGCACTCCATATTATCGAGTTTGTAGGTGTGAGTGGTGGCTTTGGGTGGATTGATGTATGTTGTTGTGAGATCTTTATGAAATAATTAATAAAGATGGCTGCATGCATCGATTGATGCAGAGGCCAGGGGTTGAACCTCCTTTTCTAAAAAAAATGCAGTACTGCAGAGATCTCCACCCGTTACCACAACACCCACGACTAGTTTCTTGTTATGTGAGAGTTGCCATGGCCATTTAACAATACACCACTGTCTATATTGAAACTTTTGATAAACTAGATGATACCCCGCGCGTTGCAGCGGGAACTATAAATAAGAATTGTTGCTTACACCACAAACTAACAATCTGGATTAGCAAAATAAGAAAAAATATATATGTATTGAGTATTGTGACCGCTAATTGAAAATTTGAATAGTAGTTTGAAACGGAGTAATATTTAGCGATTGGTCATAGACCCAAAGACCTAAAAAAGGTTATGTCCCTTTACACTTATATAACGGGTGCACACATGGTTTAACAATAGTCTGAATTGGTATCATTTTTATCTATCAATATATGCGTCAAAACTTTGAAATCTTAATTCAATGATACCTGACTAATAAGACATTTCATAGAATATAGTTTACAGAAGTCTGGAGGAAGATACAAAACTAATTTCATCTTGTGAAGTTGATAGATAATTTTTGTACTTTCTTCATGCCTCAAGTAAAAGTGCATCTTGCCCTCTTGGAGAATCAATCAATTGAAATAAAGATGGCCAAGTAATCATGTAGAGAAAGACATTGTCTATCAGAAATTATCATAAATCAGTTAACGCACAGAGGAAAAAAAGATGCACACAACAAAAATTAATGAAGAGTGATAAAAGGTGTTTAATGCATATCCTAGAAGTTTATTGAAGCGTTCAGAAGGCAAAAAGTTATAGAAATAGTATGTGGTTTAAAATGGTATGAGTACAATATATGAATAGCGTCAGTGCAGGGGGTCATAGTCCGAAGTGAAACATGCAGTTATTCCACGTGCAAATTATTTGGGAAATGAGCAATCAAATGCCTATCAGAATACTTTGATTGTACGAAAAGTCCGAATAACATAGTGACCAATCAGCATCAGGAAAAGGAAAAACTTAATCAATTAATATTGGGCAAGCAAAATTAAATGGTTAATATTGGACAATGAAAACACAAAAAAAATGTGAATCAGTTTGCTTGTAGATGCCTCTTGAAACTAAGAACTCGGAAAATCACATACCATTACTTCAGCTCATGAGTTGAACAGTGCTTTTCTCGAAATAATAATTGAATGGTTAGAATATATAATATGTTCCAAATAAAGTCAATCGCATGTTTCTCCTTTCATAACCTTGAGGATGAAGATAGATACATAGAAATGAGAATTACCAGTTTTGGAGAAGCAAACATTATTGCTAAACTAAAGATGTAGAACAAAAATAGTTCTAGAGTAACCAAAGGTGAACAACCTGAAATGTTACAAAGCAATTAAAAGAGGAAGGCAAATTAGCTGCATTTGTGGATTGGAATTAGAAAGTAATGTGAAATCACAAAGGGTGTCACCTCAGTGAATTAATACTCAAGTGGCATCCAACCAGTTTTACGTAGCAAATTTTGCAAGAAAAGAAAATATTAGTGGTCTCTACTCTGAAAATATAGCCTTGGTCAAAGAAGAGACTGGAAATAAATGAAGGAAGCTTACATGTACGATGTATGTGCTGCAGGCAATACATATAAGGGCATAATGCATGCCTCTTCATCTTCCCTGATCGGCCACGCAACATAAATCCATCGCAAATTTGGGCCATTTGGAAAAGAGAACCCTTTGGAAAAAATATAATACTACAGTAAAGACGACACCATGCAAAAATGTTTAAGCATTTCTTCAACATCTTCTTTTCCCTGTCAAAGATGCTTGAGTAAGCCAGGTACAGGCAAGAGTCTTGCAATCATCATTCTAAATCAGATTAACTACAAATATGAAAAGTAGGAAATTAAGTAAAAGAAAAGACATTTGAATGTCCATTGTAGTTGCCTGAAAAAAAACCGGCATGTGAAGTATGGGATTTTGCTTGTAAAACTAAAACTTATTATATATGGTCCATATTGTATTCATGAAAGAATTGCGGCTCAATAAGAAGAGGCACCTCGCATCTTGTAGTATACATCCTAGATCCTACCATAAGGGGAGAGAGATTTTATTGTGATATACGGAGTACATGCATGTTCAAAAGACAAATTTTGTTTAACCAACATGCATGAGCGGGGGCTGTGAATACTGAATACAAAATTAGAGATTAGAGATAAGACTGAGGTCGGCTTGCCAAAAAATAAAGCTACCATTGCCGTAGTAGAAGCTCGTCTATGCACCGGCCGGGACGACTCCCGCAGAAGGAGTTGGATCCAGGCCTCCTGCAAGTTCTTGCTGGAAAAGGAGGCCATGTCCTGCGTCGCCACCAGCACGGCCCATCAAGGCCGAAAAGAAAGCCCTCCGCTACATGGCAGAGGCAGGCATCACCAGCAGATCGGAAAGAAAGCCAGCTCCTGAACCCCAGAGTTCGATCTGATGCGGTCGAACTGAACGGATGGAACATCCCCAGAGGCGTCGGAGGTATCTTGGTTAGAACGGAGAGAGAGAGAGAGAATAGAGAGGACCAGCGCCACCATGGACACCATCTTGACGATACAGCCACCACAACAGAGGGGAACATACCTCAGAGAATTAGGAAGAGCCGTAGAGACGATCCGGACCGGAGGAGCTTCCTCGCACAGAGATGGGATCCCAGTCTCCCAGACGCCGCACCTATTGTAGCCAAGGGAAAATACGAAGGATAGAGAAGGTCGCTGATTATCTTGTGGTGGGTGCGTTTTGTAGTTGTAACTGAATTGAAGAGGAAACGATGGTCTCTTCGGTGACCAAGGGAATAACTACATGCAAATTAAATTTTAATCACATGATTTGTAGTCAACCTATGGTGGGTCCCTCCTGTAATCGCTGACTTGTGATTGGTTGGTATCTGATGACATGGCATGCTGAGTTGGACCATTTGCATGTTAAGAGAATACCTTGTAGTGGGGAGCAACTTCTTAAGAATGTAAGATGTGTTTATAGTTGGTGGTGAGATAAATGACTACTAACCAATGGTAAGCAAATTTACCATCCAGTAACCAAATCCTTGGGCGCCACGCAAGGCCAGCTACCTTCCAGGTGTTAATATGCATTTTTAACTATACAACAATCAAATACTATATATAATATACATTTTTTGTTTTAGTTCATACATCATTAATTCCAATATTCATGTTTCATAAAATCAAATCTCTTCAAATATATTGCAACTGATTCCTGCAATAACGCGCAAGGCGTTATCTAGTTTAAAATTGTTTTTTAGATATCCAAATTTTAGGCTTGCCATTGGAGATGCTAACCGACAAGTGGTATTACCTCCAAAACGACCAATATTAGCTAGATTATCAGCTATTCTATTTTGAATCACGTACTAATTTCACAGGAGTAAGCTATAGTAATGTCAAGTGATGCTTGATTTCACTCATCAAGTGTCCATAAGCAAATTGATTGACCCTGTCCAACTGCCCCGTGTCGTCCCCGCTAGGGCTACTCGGGAGGCGCCCAAACCCTAGCCGCCGGGGGCGCGATCTTCCTCTTTCCCTCCCTCCGCCGCCAGAGGACGCCGCCGGGCTAAGCCCGGAGGCCGACGGCGGTGGTGGAGCACTCCCACTCTCCCACGTCTTAGGGGTGGTGAGGGGCCCCTAAACACGTGGTGGCGCGGCCGATCCAATCTATGCGGCGCGACGGCGATGGCTGCGACAGGCGGCGACGTGGTGACCGGCCCTGCCTCGGGCGGTATCAGCTGCAGGCATGGCGCGTCACTGTATCGGGAAGGATGGTGGCTACGGTCGGCGGCGGCGCGCCATTGGGTGTCGGATCGGCGGAGGCGGCGCGGAGGGCCTGGTGGACCGTTCGACGACGCCTCTGATCATATCTGATCTAGCCGGTGCAGCCGGCGGTGGTGGCCATCTCCTCCGTCGGAGGTGGTCGGCCTGAGGCTGGATGGTCAGATCTCGAGATCCGTCATCTAGTCCCGGCTGCAAGTCGGGAAGACAGAGTTGCCGGTAAAAACTGAGCCGATGGCAGGCGATGACGGTGTTCTGCGTCGTTACCTTGATGAAGGCATCGTCGTGTAACTTTTGTTGACCCACTCGTGCTGCTCCGGGGGAAACTCTAAGATCTGGTCTACCAGAGCGGACGATGACGACACTGCGGTGTCGTTTCTCTCTTGGGAGCATCGTTTATGGAGCAGCGCTGGAAGATAGAGGCAAGAGGTGGAGCGGCTTCGTCTTGCACGGAGCTTCGGTGGAGATGTCAAGTCATACCTGGCCGGCAGGTGCTACGCTGTGTCATGCCTAGTCGACAGGTGCTACGCGCGACAGATCCTCCAGAATCTTCGCGTCTGGATGGACGAGCGCAGGGCGCCGTGGTGGCGCCGAAGGATGGACGGACTGGCAAGGATGATTCAGATCTCTCTTCCGAAGATGGGTCAGCAGTTCGATGATGATGGCGCGGCTTCTAAAACGTGTGTATGTGGTGTACGCTTTAGGTCTGCTACACCGGCTTTAGTTCCGATACATTATGTGGATGGATTGACGACGACACCGGTTTAGATATAGGAAGTGAGAGCACTCCACATTATCGAGTTTTGTAGGTGTGAGTGATGGCTTCGGGTGGCTTGATGTATGTTCTTGTTAGACCTTTTTTGAATAATAAATAAAGATGGTCGTATGCATCGATTAATGCAGAGGCCGGGGGTTTAACCTCCTTTTCAAAAACAAAAAAGGTTGTTAAAAAATGTTCGTTAAAATTAAAAAAATATTCATTATTTTGAAATCGCAAACATTTTCCGAATTCAAGAAATGTTTTTGAATTCGGCGAACATTTTTTGAATCCGTGATTCTGGGAATCAGAACTTTTCTCGAAATCTCGAAACAGTTGAGACTCTCTCTCTCTCCGAGAAAACAAAAAATGGGAGACGCGAAGCACACGCAACCGGGCCGGGCCTTGGGCCTATTGCAAGTCTTTGTGGGCCTATTGCAAGTCTTCTGCCCTGTGGGGCCTACTGGGCCGTACGGGCCTGCATCCTGGCCCAACTAGAGGTTGGGTTTCTAGTCGTATGCAGGCCGTGCCGGCCTAGTAGGTGGGCTGTTTTTCAAAAAAAAAAAAATCACCAACCGGTACTAAAGGGCTCCCCTCCCCAGGCGCTGGCTCGTGTCACGTGGTGGCCCTTTAGCGGTGGTTCGTGCAGAACCGGTACTAAAGGGGGGCCTTTAGTCCCCACCCTTTAGTGCCGGTTACAGAACCGACACTAAAGGGCCTTACAAACCGGTGCTATAGCCCAGTTCTGCACTAGTGGTTTGACGCTATCAGGGTTTTTTAAACCATCATATTCAACCATGATAACCGCCTGATCTCTGAAAAGCCACGGCCCCTCGCCCATGGCCTTGTTCCAATCCCCAAGGCATCCAAATTGAGCTGTGAACAAGTTGTCCTTAATCTTCCTCCAAACCACCGTTTTCGCAGGGTTCCATGCGGCACCCATGTCCCCGTACAGAGATTAGGGCTGAAGGTCTTTGCAGTGTGCACCCTGGCTATAGCAAGCCACTTCACCGGCGCCCCCAGGTCCGGCAATTCCTCCTCCCACACAAAATCATCATTTTCCTCCTCCTGCAGATTCAACGTGGCCAGTAGTTCCTCGGTCGTCTCCTTTCCCTGCCGTCCCTGTGAACTTGATTCATCCGCCATAAGGAAACCGATCTAGCCGTCACCGCCAAACCTTAGGTCGATCTGCCAGAAGAACCTCACGAACCAAGGCCGGGTAAGGTCGCAGGGGACCTCCCTTGATCAGCCCGAGTCCGAAGGATTCACCAGCAAAGATCTACCGGGGAAGAAGAGGTAAAACCAGCGGCGGCGCCGGAGTACGTCGAAACCCTAGGCAGTCGCCGCAGGGGAAAGAAAACCCTCGAAACAGTTCGCCGTCGAAGTGAGTTGAGCGCTCGTTTGCGGGCGTGGAAACAGTTCGCGAAGCACACGCAACCGGGCCGGGCCTTGGGCCCTTTCATGTACTACCTCGAAAGAAAGAAAAAAGAAAAAAAAACGTCCCAATTCCCCACACCCGCGGCCGCGAGCAGAAATCCCTAACCTGTCCCGACCCAACTCGCCGCCGCCGCCAAGGAACCCTAGCGTGTTGATGGCATCGACGGAGGAGCAGGTCTTCCTTGGATCGAGGAACCTGTCGTATCACAGCGCCCACTACCCCGACGCTAGCGCCGATTGGGATTACCCGGAAGACCCAGGCGATCGGCGGGAGGGGGTGGAGGTTGCCGAGCTCCATGACCAGCCGGCGCGCATGAGCACCTGTGCGTACATCGTGCATCTCCACTCTTCCTATGTTCATGCCTCACTGCAATTCCTCTTACTGATCTTGTTTCCGCCAACTCAATTAGTCGTTGATCAAATTTCTATTTGTCTATTGTCACCGAGCAGCAGATTCAGATCCATGTGAAGTCGCCAGGCGTGCCTTGGACCTCATGTTCCCGCGGGAGGAGGACAGCGATGACGTCTGGAGCACCTGGAGCGCACGGGAGGAGGGCACTGATGACGACGATGAACAAGGTAGCCAATTATTCTCCCTACAGATGTGTTAAGTATCCATAGATCCTAGATTTACATTGATTGATTCTGTAGGAGGGGAAGGAGTCGATGACTGTAGCACACAGGAGGGCAGCGATTATGAGGACGACGGCGGCAATTGCCAAGTGATACTAGCCGAGACAAACTGTCCAGGTAGCTGCTGATTCTCTCAACAGATAAAACAAAAATGTATATTTATCTGCTGAGCTGTTCTACATCAATTCTTCAGGAAAGCTCTACCCCAAGAGCCAAGCAGATGAGATAGATGACAAATGGGTACATAGGTACTCCCAACAGCTTAGTGAACACGTGAAGCTGTGCAGCGAGATTATGGCTCTGCGAGGTGATGATGATGATGATGAGGAGGAGGAGGAGAAGGATTATGATGCTCCTTTCCCCGTCTATCCCATGAGAGTGTTCCCTGACGCAACAGGTGCCTGCATCCTTGGGCTCAACTGCCACCACCGAATCTACAGGACCCATGACACTTCTACCAGTAAGTGCTGTTTGCTATTCGTTCATTCCTAGTAATTAATTCATCTGCTGTTGTGATATACTGACTAGCACAATGCTCGTGCGTTGCTACGAAACCATAAAAAATGAGGAATTACTGGTGTTTTGCGGCTGCTGCATGGTTCACAATTAAAAAGAGTGTGAATATAATAAAAAAATCATGTTGTAGTCGCTAAAGAGTCTCGAGCGACCGTAGTAGGTCCTTTGCAAGATTTATAGTCAGATACATTTTGAATTTGGAACATAGGGTAGTGGGCGTTAGTAAGTTGAATGCACAAGATCGTAGATTAGGTAGGAGGATAACATCTCTCGCCTAATTTGTTTGCCCTCTTCCGCTATGACATAGAACCGAAGAATTGGTTGGGCAGAGAAACTAAAATCAAGACCATTATTTTGAATTGGAGGCATAGTTGCATTTATAATTTTTGTTTTTACAAGAGTGTTATTCTCACACTAGGGTAGCAGTGTATTTGTTTATTTGGGATAGGTCTCACACCTAGTAAAAGTTACATTTGTTTATTTATGTCTCTTGGAATGTTGCTACTCCCACATGTGGGTAGTGCACAACTCCAACCTTTATAAGTAGGAAAGATATCTATGTATTTTGTTACCAACTTGCTTTTGTTTTCACTAAAATAATAACTTGCTTTTGTTCTCACTAAATAATTGCAGCCCCATCAACTCTTGGAAAGCGCACACCAAGTTATATGCTACAATTATTCTCCATGCGTCTATCAAGCTTTGAACCCTTGTATCCCATTAGTGTGTATGGAATATTTGCCATTCGGGATTACTTGGACCCGCGACGGAACTACGTCTTTAACCGTCCCAGGGATGACGCTGTCACGATTGAAAAGAAGGTAATTAAGACTTCCTTTCCTCCTGAAGATAGTATGCTTGTTTTTCTTTCGGAAATGGTTGATTGCTGTATTATTAAAACACTGATATTTATGTCAGTTTGGTTCTTTGATTTGTCTCCTTCATTACTCGCATCTATTAAACGATGTGTGAGAGGTCAGGTTAATTTGTTTCTCCATGTTCAAAAGATCTGCTCTTTATGTTGTTATAAGCATTAGATAGATGATCACATCAAGCCATTAGACCAGTTCTCAAAATTGGATATGATTATACTTTTACCACCAACATACAAAACTGGTCATCTTGTTAATATACTTCAATATAGACAATTACTCTATTTCTTTGTCGTTTTTTATTACACATGTGCAATTAAGACGGTTATAACTCCCAATCAGCCGGATAGTAGAGGGGCATTGGGTAATTATTGTGAGGTCCCTAGTGGTAATCTAATCTGATATGTCATAAATGTTGAGCAACTGATAAAACGGACACAATTGCATTAACTTGCATGTCTTGCATATGTAAAAAAAAAAGCAACCTCAAGATGGGAGTATCACTCAATAGTTAATTTGAACGTGTGCAAGTATATCTTACTGAGTTTGTTTGTGTTGATACATGCTAATGTATGTGGAAGTGGATATCGCTTATTAGTTCTAACAAGCTGTTAAATCCTAGGGTTCCTTTGTCATACCACTTTGTAGCCCTTGTCGAGGAATGTATTTGTTGGATAAGGCTTTAGTAGAAGTTGATCTTTGGGTAAAGAAAGAAGGGGATGAATCAGATGACAAGCAACTACTTTCTGCATATGCTGAGATTGATGTCCGGACTGAAGCTGATCTCATGCTTTATGAACGGATTTCTGGTGATAATTGCAATTTGGACTTGAAATATATAGTCTTTTCAGAAAGTGTTGAGGCTGTAATACAAGTATATGCAAAGGTCAGCCATCCTCACCATGTGTTGTTCACTGCTTTTAGCACCGGATATGATAACCATCCTCTTCGTGGGGTTGTGCTGTTTGATGACAAATTATTTGGTGAGGAAAAACTATTCAAGCATGTTGTCGCGGTGACAGCAAATGAAGAACTGCATGTTTTTTTAGAAGTGAACGGTTCAGTGTTCCAGTGGACTTTTCAAGATGAACATGTCGGAGCTGTTGTTTCTCCTGATGACTCAATCTTGGACTATGGACAGTTCTTCGTGAGGGTATTGTTTGCTCCAAAGGATTATAAGGGAAGCTCAGCTCTAACATTCTGACAGTGTCGCCATTGGCTGAAAGCCTGAAGCTAGTGAAAAAAGTGCTGTTGCTTTTCCTGGTCTTGTAATTGCGTAACAGTTGAATTTATCTTTTTAAGCCCTCTTAGACAGACATCAGAAGTATTATATTTTATAGCCTTAAACTCGTGAAAACAAGAGAAATTGTTGACTTTTATGTGGCCCATTTTTATAGACTGGAAACCTGAACATGTTCAAGTCCATTTCCTCTGTTATTTTCTCAGTCCCACTATTTTCCTTATAATTTGGATGAATCCTTGTTCTTTGCATGGTGTGTTCTACTTAGATAAGGATATCCTTGTTTTGTTCAAATCAAGTGTTTGTTATACTCGGCTTATTGAGCAGGCGTATCGTGCTTGGGAAAGGAGCACGAGCTAGCCTCTGTACCTTAAAAAAAACTGCTAGGTGGAGTATTATCGCCAAGACGTCCTTGGTGGAACCGGCCGATGTAAATCTTTCGAGAGGAACCCCATATTATCACAGATTCTTAAGACCACCCCGCAAACCCTTGCCTATTCGGCTCCCACCTCAAGCTCTCTGAGGCGATCAACGCGGCGCCAGTTTGAACTCGGCGGCGGCGAGCGAGGTGGCATCTGGCCGGTCATATGGTACGAGCACGAGTTCCCGCCGGCATATGGTATGTCTCGAATCTTTCCCTTGATCGTCACATTTCTTTCCCCTTTTACGTTAGATTTTGAGTGCGGCGATGATCGTCGATTTTGGCATGTTTCAAACGATTGGGGAGACTTTTTTGGGAGACCTCTCCAACATGGTCTCAGGCACCTCGTCACCGTTTATCGGCTCATCTCTTTTGACGTTGGTAGCGGGCGGTGGGACACGGCATGATGACCGGAGGAGTGGGTTGCAGCAGCGGAGGAGGGAGGGTGAGAGGCAACGACCCTTTGTTTGTGACAACCTCCAATGCCTTTGTCATCGGACGACATTGCCACCTGATGGTTGGTGACGCCATCAAAGGACGAAAGGGTGCAGAAGATGCTCCAATGATGGTGGTTGACATGGTGGTTTTCTCCCTAAACATTGTGTCGGGCATGACCCCAAACTTCCTCTGCTCTCGCTTCTTGAAGGCACTCAATGCCGATTCTGCCACCACAGGCGGATTTCTTCAGGGGAAGAGGTTTCCAGACATGGAAGTGAGTGGGGCTTCCATTCCGTTGGGGGTCGAGGGTACTGGAGGACCGGAGACAAGGCGTGCGGCGGCGGGAGGAGAAGAACGAGCATGGGAATGAGAGGGAATCGGGTGGGAGGAAATAAAATACTAAGGGCCCGTTCGGCTTATAGGAAAAACCAGAGGAATGAAGTTCCTGCAGTTTCTTTCACCTTCGTTGCGTTCGGAACGAAGGAAGCTTGAACAAGGAACTAGAGGAAAGATTGGCATATCGATCAGATTCCAGAGAAAATGGAACATTTGCCCGTAGCTCTTTTTTCGCGTAGGCCTGAGGCAAGCAGAGAGAAGCGCAATGAATAAGCAACCATGTCTGTGTCTCTGTCCATCACACAATGTACTATTTGAATATTTTAATCATCATTGTGTCAGTTTCCCGTGGTCTTCTCTCATCTAATCCAAACACTGACTTCTTTTTTCGTTCCTCAGTTTTCTGTTACAAAGTTTTACAGTTTCACTAGGGCAGTCCTTTGCCTTCCACAATTGTTGTAGTTTTTCCTCCCTCCATTCCGATGAAGGAAATATGCCCTAGAGGCAATAATAAAGTTATTATTTATTTCCTTATTTCATGATAAATGTTTATTATTCATGCTAGAATTGTATTAACCGGAAACTTGATACATGTGTGAATACATAGACAAAACAATATGTCACTAGTATGCCTCTACTTGACTAGCTCGTTGATCAAAGATGGTTATGTTTCCTAGCCATTGACATGAGTTGTCATTTTATTAACCGGATCAGATCATTAGGAGAATGATGTGATTGACTTGACCCATTCCGTTAGCTTAGCACTCGATCGTTTAGCATGTTGCTATTGCTTTCTTCATGACTTATACATGTTCCTATGACTATGAGATTATGCAACTCCCGTTTACCGGAGGAACACTTTGTGTGCTACCAAACGTCACAACGTAACTGGGTGATTATAAAGGTGCTCTACAGGTGTCTCCGAAGGTACTTGTTGGGTTGGCGTATTTCGAGATTAGGATTTGTCACTCCAATTGTCGGAGAGGTATCTCTGGGCCCACTCGGTAATGCACATCACTATAAGCCTTGCAAGCATTGTAACTAATGAGTTAGTTGCGGGATGATGTATTACAGAACGAGTAAAGAGACTTGCCGGTAACGAGATTGAACTAGGTATTGAGATACCGATGACAAAGGGAACAACGTATGTTGTTATACGGTCTGACCGATAAAGATCTTCGTAGAATATGTAGGAGCCAATATGGGCATCCAGGTCCCGCTATTGGTTATTGACCAGAGAGGTGTCTCGGTCATGTCTACATAGTTCTCGAACCCGTAGGGTCCGCACGCTTAACGTTCGTTGACGATATAGTACTATGAGTTATGTATGTTGGTGACCGAATGTTATTCGGAGTTTTGGATGAGATCACGGATATGACGAGGAACTCCGGAATGGTCCGGAAGTAAAGATTGATATGTGGATAGTAGTGTTTGATCTCCGGAAAGGTTCCGGAATCCATCGGAAGGGGTTCTGGATGTTTCCCGAAATGTTTGGGCACGAGAACACTTTATTTGGGCCAAAGGGGAAAGCCCATGATGTTTTTGGAAAGCGCAAAAGGAAGTTTTGCGGAGTCCAGGGGCCAGACGCCAGGGTCCCTGGCGTCTGGGTCCAGACGCCGGGAACCTTGGCGTCTGGCCCTGGAGTCCGAGAAGGACTCTTGCCTGTCGGGTGAAACCGACTTTGTGGAGGCTTTTACTCCAAGTTTCGACCCCAAGGCTCAACATATAAATAGAGGGGTAGGGCTAGCACCCAAGACACATCAAGAAACACCAAGCCGTGTGCCGGCAACCCCGTCTCCTCTAGTTTATCCTCCGTCATAGTTTTCGTAGTGCTTAGGCGAAGCCCTGCGAAGATTGTTCTTCACCAACACCGTCACCACGCCGTCGTGCTGCCGGAACTCATCTACTACTTCGCCCCTCTTGCTGGATCGAGAAGGCGAGGACGTCACCGAGCTGAACGTGTGCAGAACTCGAAGGTGCCGTGCTTTCGGTACTTGGATCGGTCGGATCGTGAAGACGTATGACTACATCAACCGCGTTGATATAACGCTTCCGCTTACGGTCTACGAGTGTACGTAGACAACACTCTCCCCTCTCGTTGGTATGCATCACCATGATCTTGCGTGTGCGTAGGAATTTTTTTGAAATTACTACGTTCCCCAACATAATATACTCTAATGGAGGTAGCTTGTATAAATATTTTACGACCATTGAGCTCATCCTTAGAAATACTCCAAGAAAGGCTTCATTTGTTGTCTCCTTGGGATTAAAGGCAACATCAACATATACTAAGATCAGCAAACTTATTGTCCTCTTCCCAATCCTCCATTAAACATGCATTTAGCATTGCCTTTGTAGCATGTATTACCTACATTGGGCTAATTTTTTTAAGGAGATCATTCCTAGCTTTCCAAATATTATGCTTAAGTTTAGCTCTGGATGCTTCATAGATAAGATTTGTAGGATAATATCAGTGGGATAAAAATTGTGATTCAGCCTATCAGTTTTCAAACCAAAGTAAAACCAAATCATTCTTCAGACATTACAGAAAAAGAAGATATGCAAATATGTTTCTTCCCCGCCACATTTGCAACAATTTTTACTACTCCCTCCATTTTTGTATACAAGGCCACTATCCCATTTTATAGATACCAAGAAAAACAAAGACAACTAATAAATAGCATGATTAATTGTTTTGAAAAATCTAGAAGCTCTCATACCTGCTACAGTTGCCCTTCTAATAAGACTCCAAGCAAAATTTCAACCCTTGGTGACATTGTTTTGTCTTTCCAAACTTGGTTGAGCAATGTTACTTCTTGATCTGTAATAAGAGATCTTTGATATGTAGAGCTAACTTGGGATTCCTGCAAAAATGTTTTATATGAACTTTTTGTGGTGCACGCAACATTAGGAGTATGAGTTTAACAAATCATATCTTTGCAATCAACATTGATGGCATGAATATCTAAAATTTTGTTCTTGAAGTTATCGTCAAAATAAGCACTAATCTTATCTTCATCCCAACATTTAGAATTGGGTTTCCAGAGGTCACTATGATGCTAGGATAAGGCCTCTCCAAATTTGCTTTAAGGTGGTCATGGATATTATCCCAATCTTTACACCAAGAGTAGTCCAGATGCAAGATTTGCCCCCGGCAATTTGTAATTAACAAGAGTTGAGCATCATGGGGAGAACTTTGACAATAGAAGTCGAAAAGGCAAACTTGGGACAAGAAGCATTAGGTCTTCAAATAGAGGAATTATGGAAGTATTTAGCTTTTAAAATTTGGGTAATTAAAGAGGAAGTGTAATAAATAATTCTCGAAATAGTCATAGCCACTAAAGGTTTATTCACGATGGATATATCTCTAATGCCTAACCCACCTTCATGCATAAGTTTGTAGATGTCTTCCCAAGCTCTAAAGAAAATAGGCTTCTACTTATATCTTTCTGGATCCATGTCCACCATAATTTTCTAACAATAGAGGTAAGCTTGGATATAGTGCCTTTATTCAAAAGAACAGTAGACATGTAATAAACACGCAAAGATGGAAAAAAAAGATTTAATTAGAGTGAGTTTGCGAGCATGTGAGAGCCTTTTAGACTTGTACTCCCTCCGTTCCAAAATAGATGACTCAACTTTGTACTAACTATAGTACAAAGTTAGTATAAAGTTGGGTCATCTATTTTGGAACTGAGGGAGTAGCTATTTAATCTAGCTTTAAATTTATCGATGATAGAGCTATAGGCAGCAACTCTATTCTTACCCGAGCTCTAGTGAGCTCCCCAGCGAGCACGCCGTCCAGACCTACACCCTGCCCAATGCCACCTCTCTCTCTTCTCTAATCTCCCATCTCTCTATCTCTCCCCCTCCAATGGTGATTAAACCAAAGCAATGTAGACCAAAGCTCTCATATCAATTGTAGGATCAGAGAAGATAGGTCTAGAGGGGGTGAATAGACTCTTAACCAACCAAAGGTGCATTTTTTAGTTTTCCTGGAATTTAGGAAGATTTGGGCATTAGTTAAGATGTCACTAAGACTTTCTACACATGCATACCTAGATATAGGGCAGCGAAAATAATACAACATGCAATTGTGCGGAAAGTAAAGGAGTAGAGTTTGGAAGATCAAACACAATGAAGACACGGATATTTTTGGTGTGGTTCCGATAGGTGGTGCTATTGTACGTCCACGTCAATGGAGACTTCAGCCCACGGAGGGTAACATCTGCATGAGTCCACGGAGGGTTCCACCCATGAAGGGTCCACGAAGAAGCAACCTTGTCTATTCCATCATGGCTTACGTCAACGAAGGACTAGCCTCACTCGGGGTAGATCTTCACGAAATAGGTGACCTGATTGCCCTTACAAACTCCTTGGTTCAACTCTACAATATGTTGGAGGCTCCCAAGTGACGCCTAACCAATCTAGGATACACCACACTCCAAAAGGTAATAGATGATGTGTTGATGATGAACTCCTTGCTCTTGTGCTTCAAATGATAGTCTCCTAAACACTCAATCACTTTTTCACAGATTTGGCTTGGGTAGGAGAAGGATTGGAGTGTAAAGCAACTTGGGGAGGCTAGAAATCATGGTTCAAATTGTTGGATTGGAATCTCTTGATCTCAACACATGATTAGGTGGTTCTCTCTCAGAAAATGAATGGTGGGAGTGTAGAGTCATTCTGATGGCTCTCTTAGAGAGTAGGTGGCGGTGGAGGGGTATTTATAGCCTTCACCCAAAATCCAACCGTTGCACACTTTTGACTCAACTCGGTGACACCGATCAGATATTTCTGTGAGATAGACTTGTGTAAAAGATATGAACGTTGTGCTTTTCGGTGATTGAAGTGGAAATCTTGGAGAGACCAATATGCAATATGTAGGCATGACCTCGTTTCGGTAGTTCCGAATCAGTTCAACTCGGTGATTCTAAAATGAACGAATGGACTTACAAAAACTTGGTGAGACCGATCGCAATCTCGGTGAGACCGAAATTCTAGGGTTTGGCTTGGCAGTGTATGTGATCATCTCGGTGGATCCGGCATAGATGTTTTCGGTGGGACTGAGATGGAACTTTAGGGTTTGGACATATATGAAATGGAGGAAGTGTTTGAGAATTTTTGGAGCAATATCACTAAGCACTTGAGTCATGATCAAAACCTCACCCACTTTTAATAGTACTAGTTTTCCTATGGGCTAAATGTGATGTTGGATCACTTAACCGAAAGTGTAGGAGTCTTGAAGCTTCGCCAATTCCATGTCCTTAGTTTTTTGAAGGGGTCCATGTCCTCGTGTCTTTGCCATGCCACTGTTGAACTTATCTAAAATATACTTGATAAAGGTGTTAGTCCAACAATATGTATGTTGGCATGAATTACTAAAACTGCCAAGGGAGCACGTGTGCTTTCAGCTCCTTGCGCGTGTAGGGTTTATGGGGCCCCCTTGTATCACTTTCCCTAGCAGACTTTTCCAGCAAGGCCCAACATTGGTACTAAAATTTGTCCACATAAAACTTGCATAGGGAGTGATCGACCCGAGGTATCTTAACAAATAATTGGGGTCATCGCCCAGAAAAGCATCAGTCGAAAATAGAGTACCTTGCAATGCCACCTGGGGAAACTCAGGTTTTGGCTAGTTGTATGCTTCGCTCATCCAGATGGGTTCGCGGATAGGGTGCGCACGTCTCAGAGTCAGATAGATCGAGGGTTTGTTACTCCGAACTCTTGGGACACACGTGGCTATCCACGGGGGTTCTTTCGGGCCTTTGAACTGGGAGGAACGGGTATGCATGACTTGGAAAGCACCCTTGAGGGTTAAATCTTTGGAAAGCCATGTCCGCAGTTACAAATGACTTAGATATGTATGACACCTAGTTGTAGTGAACTTCAACTAATGACTAAAACTTGCCAACCGTGTGCGTACCATGATTGTCACTTCTTGTCGGAATGCAATCAAGAAGTGGACACGGTGGGTTTATAAATGACTCGTAAGTAGGTGTTCAAGATCACTTATTGATCTTCTAGTTGTGACCCCCCTTATGCATAGGATTTACTCTTCTTGTTTTAGTATTCATAGAAATAGATGGTTTACAAATGCTTAGTGCTTGCTGCAACCTCGTCACTTAACCATATCAAACTCATTAAGTATTGTTAGTTTTGACACCCTTGGTAATGATACTTCCTAAGTCCTAAAGATTAAGTGATGCTCTAATGTGAGAGCGATGTACGTTCTATTTGGAGTTCTTCGCGGACGATCATTAGGATGGGATCCCGGTTGGTAGCATGGGATTAGCAGGGCGGACATTGCTTATTTCTCTTGCCTCTTAGGCATATTTGCTTCTTGTCCGTACTCGAATCCGTGCCTTATTCTTGTATGAATGATGTAATGGTGGGACATGTTGACCTCTGTTTTGTGAATATTTACGTATCCACATATGTATGTCATTATGCCATCTCATATACTCTTTTATTCATGTGTAGTTGTATTTGTTGTGATGTTCACCTTATTTCCAACATATGACCCTGCATGATGGTTTGTCATTAGTGTCAGTCCAATTATTTTTTGCCATCTCTTGATAATCATTTTCAAAAAGCCACCAGTTTTCAAACTTAAAAGTTTTCCTAGTTTTAACAACAGTAGGCTTGGAAATAGTCAAGATAGGAGCATGATCACTATACATGATAGGAAAATTATAAACCGAAGTATTAGGAAAAGCGCTACACCATTCAACATTACAAAACAACGATCAAAACGTGTATAGATAGGCATGTCAGTTAAGTGTTTATTGCACCAAGTAAAAGTAGCACCATTATAACCCATATCTGTTAAGCCACATTGTTTAACATGATTAGAAAAGCTAGCCATACGATGATTGTTTGAAACAACATTAGTATTCTTCTCCGGGGGATCAAGAATATCATTAAAATCACCCATATAATACACTGGTTACCTGGAGAACATGACATAAAATCATCGATAAGCTTCCATATTTCCTTAGTCTTACGATGATAAGGATTAATGTAGACATGAACTAACGCGAAGCTAAAGATTAACAATCAAAGCTAACACTATATTCTTACTAGAGTATTTGATGTCTATCTAACTTGATGTTCTCCACCAACATGACCCAAAGGCCTCCAACTCAGCCTTCCGCGGGAACTACACAAATATCAAAACTTGGAAATCGATTGCCAAAGTCCCGAGAATTAATCTTTGATGAAAGTGTTTCTAAGATAAAGGTTACATTAGCGTTGGTCAATGACATCCAGTTGGCAAGGTACTGCATTTTATTGCTATAGAGAGATCTTCACACCCCTCTTCAATTCCAACAAATTAAGTTCATGGCCCCGGATGCTCCTTGACTAGCGTCAATGCTAGCGGCGAAGTAATATCCAAGCTCCCTTGTCGGCCTGCATCTCATGGTTGTAGGAGGAACCAAATCTGGGTCTTTCAACGGAGGACACATGCCTGGGTCCCATGGCGCCCAAGATAGCCGATCCCTACTCCTATTGCCACGACCTCTTGGATTCATCCACCACAACTTAGATTTGGACTGCAACATGGGAGAATGCTGGTGGAGTATGGAAGAAAAGCCTTAACCAATGATGTCATTTTATGGGAAGGAGAAGTGTGGTGGATAGTTATGGACCGAAGAAGATTAGATGAATTTTGATAGGGCTGGGCTGGACGAGAAGAATCGAACAAAGGGGAGGCTGAAAATGGCAGAGGGAAACCACCGTGGGTTGCACGGGTGGCAGCGGCAAGGTGGCATAGAGGGAGAGTACATGTGGGTTAAAAAAGTCTCTAGTGCCGGGTCCAACAGATAGGACGGATATGGGGAGGCCACTGCTCCCGGTAGGGAAGGACGCCGACATGACTGGAAAGGAAGGGAAGAATCCAAGCGACTCGGTGGGATTGGCTAGGGAACAAAAGGGAAAGAAGGAGGAGACGGAATCGGTAAGAGAAGGCATCGGGACGGCGAGGAAGAAGGACGGGATCTCACTGATGCAACAAACTAGACCCCCATGGCTCAGCCGCAGGAGGAGGAGGATAAGAAGTGGATTTGGGGGGGGGGGGGGGGAGGCTGACAACAGATCCAGAAGATGGAGATGGGAAGAGAATGAACTGATCAAGAACTAGAAATTATTGGAAATAATCAGGAGCAAGATACTCAGTACCCACTGGGGAGGCAATCATCGGAAGAGTCGGCAGAGGATAGCGGTGGGAGAAGCCTCGGGACAGCCCTCGGAAAGCGGTGGATGTGAGATGGTAGTGAACCATTTGGGATGATAAGGGAAGGGGGGGGGGGGGGGTGTGTTCTAGCCCATTTCTTCTGCATATTTGGTTTAAATTGAATTTCAAATTTTAGGGATTCATAATTTTGTTGAATTGTGTGCAACTGAAACACGCTAGCTTGAATTTTGATTGCGTAAAAATGGATTTGGGATGCCGTTTATACGTTGAATTAGAGGGGAACTAATATAATCAGATACTTTTTTGTTAGATAGAGCTAATAGCCAGTTTTTAAGAAATGGTTACTCAAAACTGTTTTGTATTGACACACTTGTACGGTGTAGATATTGCAGCATAGGCCAAAATTGCTTTTGGAGCTCGGCCTCCATTTTAGAAAAAAAATTCAACAAAATTCGTATTTTGCATTTCAAAAAATGCTGAAAAAATACATATATACATGAAGACATAACACACATGTGTGTAAATTTTCAGGACGAAAAACGTGGCTTTTCAACAGACATGAATTTATTCTTTTTGCACAGATGGCATCTCAAGTTATTTTATTCTGAAATTTTATACATATATACATGTGTACTTGTATAATTATTTTTCAGATTTTTTTTGAAATAAAAAAAAGTATGAATTTTGAAATTTTCAAAAAATCCAGCTTGCATGGATGGGGGCCGAGCTCCAAAACCCCGTTCTCCAGCATAGGTCGCTTTGTTATCATGTGAAAATGGAGAGAGTACGTGACACCGACCCGATATAGCCGTCTGTGGGACCGAACGGCAGAGAGAGATAGTCCGCCGCCAACCCGGTGCCGCCGTCTGCGGGCCCGAACGGTAGACGCACAGGCCACACACACAGAGACCGTGGTGCGACGAGCCCGACCGCATCGATCGAGTCGCTCCCTCCGTCGGCGACTCCTCCCGACCTCCTCGTCTGCTCCCACCGCGCCGCCCCAATCAAGCTCCACCAACGTCGCCCCCGTAGCGGGCCTCCGCCTCCGCAACCGCGCGCGGCCAAGGTCGCCCCCGTCGCGCGCCGCCGCCGCCAACGACACCTCCTCGCGTGCGGCGGTACGGCATTCCGGCGACTCCTCCTGACCTCCTCGCCTTGCCCCCGTCGCGCGCCACCAAGGTCTGATCGTCCCCGTCGCGCGTCTCTGCCGCCGCCACCACTGCGCGCGCCGCCAACGGCACCTCTGCCGCGCGTCTCTGCTGCCAACGACACCCCCGTCGCGCGCGGCCATCCTGCGTTCCGGCTATCAACTACTCATCTCGGGCTTGGACATGGCCGGTCCAAGAGGAACCAAGAGAGCACAGGGGCCGGGGAGGGGGGGCGACGAGAAAGGGAGGAGAGGTGGCAGAGGGATGACAGATGGGAGGGGGGAGAACAGGGGTTCCCAAGCCGGCGCCGAGGCCTCCACCGAGAATGCGGTCACCTTCGAGAGGCCGCCGCCGTTCACTGGACCACCGGCAATGGTAACTACACTTTGTTCGTCTTATAGTGCTTCCCGATACACACCCCTGTCATCATCGTTGCATACACTGTGGATTCTGATCAGGGCCAAGCAATCCCTTTTTTGATTGTGCATCTGTCATATTGTGGCCACCTGGCTTGCATCATCGTGGGTTACTTGTTATGATTGGCTACCTGGCTTGTTTATGGTGGTGATCGCCTTATTACTGACTATTAATCATCTTGAGAAGTTTTACCTCACCGTCTCCGGTTGAGTACAAAAATCACTTGTAGAATTAATGTTGTTTCCCATACTAGATACAATTAATACAATTAGTAATAGTGATGTTTTGCAATTAATATAATAATTACCGTTCGTGATGGATACATCATAAGAGCGGCGTGGGACATCGGATATATAGATCAATTGGATTCACTCAGCAGTCGAGCATACACATTTTACTGCATTGGGTATTTGGGTTAGTTGACGTTTTATTCCTTGCTAAACAGAGCATCGACACATGGGTTAGTTCAAAATATAGAATGCATTGCACTCACAGTGTACGATCTATTAAACTGGGCCGTAATGCAAAGCTTGCACCAGATGCAAGAATTATGGTTGGGGCCCAAGATCAACCCAACAAACTAATTGGACTGCAACTGAACTTCAGCCCTGACAAACCCATGATGCAAGTTGAGCATTCTTTCCAAGGCTTAGATCATTTGGACGCATCCAACTCGTACTTTTATAAGTAGTAGTAGTAGAAGTAGATGGTAATGTGATGGATACATCATTTAAACGGTGCGGGACGCTCGGATACATGTGGTTGAACGGCTTAGGTAATTAGAATTCATCCAACTCGTACTTTCATAAGTAGTAAGTAGATGAGACGGCTCTCGGACATTAGCACTTGCATATGGTTATCTATGTTTGCACCTTCTATTTATGTCTTACTCATTTGTCTGATTAGATCCAATTTATTGTCAACAGAATTATTCAGTGATCAACTTAGATGACCCTACCACCGCACACCGTACTTGGCGCATAACGATTTTCAAGTATCGGCTCTGGTGTTTTAATACCACCGATGAGCGATTTCGTTTTGGGCATGATGACCGGCACAGCTGCATGCTGCCAGAAGCAGGGAACTTTTTGACTTACTTCCATTTCCGCGGGAACTGGATGTGCACTGTTATTGATTGCCCAACAGGCTATCTGACCGGGTTCATCACAAAAAGTTTGGGAAAGGATAAGAGAATCCAGGAGAACAGAACAGCGATTCCTGAAGGTCTGCCCAACGAAAAAAAGAAACAAATCAGAGGACAGTTGCCGAAGTACATTGAATGTGCCGATATGCTTCCATGGAAAGGAGCTTATGTCCATGCTGCCACATGCCTCCTTGGGCACATGGGCTTGCAGAATTCCTTTACAACCATTTACCAACATCTAGAAGGCATTCAAATATTTGATATTGAGGTTGTTACAAAAGCCGGGAGCATTTCATAATCCATACTGCTGAAGCCGGTAGATCCGATGTGCTGTTTCAAAATATTGACACCAGTTTTGTAGATGGTTTTAACAGGATGGGCGAAGCACTTCTACGAGATGCCCAAAATTGGTCTGGTCGTACAGCGCAGGCCTCTGGGATAATGGTGGACGCTAGTCCCGACAGATGGGTTCTGAAAAAACATGTGAAGTCAGCAGGACATGAGATAAAAAAGGTTGAAGAAAAATCATTTGGGGCTGAGGTGGAGAATCAACTACTAATTATCGAGGATTTGAGATTGTACTACAGGGAAAAACCCAAGATGTGCAGATTTAATTTGAAAGATCTGCCTGTAGATCTTGGTCCTCAGGGCCCAGTCAACAACAAACTTGATGGCCTTCTAAAACTTGGTTCCCAAGATTTTACACATGTCCTCATCAAGCCTTTTTTGAAGTTTCAGAGAGCAGTCCATGACAATACAAAATCAGATAACAACAAAGGCAATGCAAAGATGGATGAAGAAAATACAGAATCTTCCTTTGAGAATCACGATACCCAGTCAAATATGACCAAAGAGGTTGACAAGCTCAGTGATATCCTGGATCCCCAACAGTTCACATACGGTTGCAATGTTTCAGCTGATGTCATGTTACCAAAGAATAAAAAAGCTGAAGTAAACCATGGTTGTGCTGGTCTCTTTAATACCGGGAATACATGTTTTGCAAATTCTGTTTTGCAATACCTTCATTGCATACCAGAGCTGAAGGCAGCCTTACTAAGGTTTGATTTAAGAAACACTGTAATTTGTATGTCAATGTTCTTTCTGTTCATCACACATTTAATTTTCCTCTAGGCATTTAGAAGAAGGTATGGATGATGAGAATTGGTTGACCAAGCTTCTAAGAACCTAACTAAGGCTGTTCGTGATGTCTTTGGACTTCTTGATCATAGTGCAGAACCAATCTCTCCTGACAATTTCTTAAAGGTCAGTAATCAATGTGTTTACCAAAAACCGAGTTCATTTTCTTATCTTTAATATTATCTAATTTGCAGAAACTTGAAGAGAAACATGCAATGTATGAAGAAAAAGAATGGGGTCATCGTAGGCAGCAGGACGCTGGAGAATTCCTACTGCTATTGATGGGAACCCTTACTGAAACTCTTATAACTACAAATGGGTAAATATTTCATTCTGCGCAATTAATGGTCGTCGTTTGCTTCCAATATAAAAATACTTCCTTCTGATACTAGTTTTCTTTTTTCTTTATAGGGATAATCTTATCAACAGTATTTTCGGAGTTCATCTGTTCAGCAGGTATCCGCTCTCTTTCACTATCAGAAAATAAAGATTTAAAAAGCTACAGTAAAAACACAAACAAGTTTAGTCCGTTTAATAATCTTAACATCTTGTTATATCCCACATTTTTATCTAGAAAAATTCAAACTGTTAGCATAACTTTCTCAAAATTAGTAATAGTGTCAACTTCTCTAAAAATGTGAAAAGCATACACCCGAGCCACTCCTCCCCTTGGCGCAGCACCAGCAGCTCATTGCCGTCTCCAGCACCACCTCCTTACTTTCCAACCTCAGCAGCCAGCCATACCTTGCTCTCACAGTGCCCGAGCTCACCCAATAGATGTCGGATGTCAAGAACAGCAACTGGGAGCAGAGGAGCAGCAAGGAGGTAAGAGGAAGAATCTCCCGATGGACCAGCCCCGCCGTCGCCGTTCATGTCCCACCGCAGTCCATGCTGCCTTGCCGCGCCGTGATCTTGCAATCAGCACCGCCACCCCACGGCATCCTCACTGGATCTGCTGCCTCACCGGCCAACGCCGCCTTGCCGGTCATCGCTGCCGTCGTCTCCTCACGCCCTACCCTCTGATATCATATAGACATGGAGAGACTAACATCTCCTTGATAGCCCTGGCGGCTCTAGTTTGGGCAGACTCATTCGTGCCCCCCTTCTAGGTCACTTGGGTGTAGTGCGCCTGGGCCTCAAGGGCCAAGGTTACGGGATGCTTTTATCATAACTGAAGGTGCATGCAC
The DNA here is from genome assembly GCF_018294505.1 of Triticum aestivum. NCBI lineage: Eukaryota > Viridiplantae > Streptophyta > Magnoliopsida > Poales > Poaceae > Triticum > Triticum aestivum. The sequence continues at coordinate 24,180,728 of NC_057796.1, forward strand.
TTAATTTGTATTTCTACCACTGCCCCATCTAGCCTTTCGAAACTATCAATGTATAAGACTTGTTTTGGGTTTTCAACGCTAGAGGAGGCAGAATTAGTTATAGCTTGAACTATCCATGCAAGTAAGTATATTTCGGTACAAATGAAATGCAGTACTGCTAATTCCTTGGAAATGAAATGGCTCCTTACCCTTTTGAACTGGGAGGGAATGGGAAGTATTGAAGCATTAGCACCAAAAGAAGCAGCACATAGCCCTGCTAGACAAACAACCAAACCAGTTAGCGATGTAATTAAAAATTAAATCTGCAGCAGGGAAACAATGACACACAAAAAGAATCATACCGGAAGTGTTACCGTGTTCTTTCATATCTCAGTTTATGATTGCTTCATTATATGTTTTGTAGGTCGGAGACATTGTCGGTGAATCATCTGAACTGCAAAATAACTCCTGAAGTGAATGGTCTCCTAGAAGGGCTTGCGCTTGTAAGTATCTCATGAAGGGTTTCTTATATGCATATCTTTGCATCGTTTTATGCTCCACTAGAATTTTTTACAAAAGGATGTAATTTTTCTTTACACAGGAATTGCAGGACCGGGATTCAAGCATAAATAAGTTGCCTCGGTAAGATTTTATTTAATATTTTTTGTCGAGGGCTTTTTTATCGGATCATAACAGCGTTAATACAATGAGTACGTGGATTTCTAGTCACAGGAACCTCACATCAGGTTACTAGTGGATCTAAACATATATTAAGGGGGACATACAATTTACCCAAGTTTAGGCCCCTGAAGTGAATAAAATTCCTACTTCCTGTCTTGCACTTTTCCTCTTATATATATGGAGTACAAAGGATACAATATCGTGGGGCACTCAAAGAGTTAGGACAACTCGATGAGATGAACTAGGTCTCGAGGGGAAGTGTCGAGCTCTCTACGTGGTGTCAAGGCTCTAGAGTATGCGAAAAGTGGCTCTAGACTAGGCGATGTAAAATTTGAAATTTTGCACATATGATAGTTTAATGGCTCTTCACAATATTGTATTATATATTCTACCTTTAGGTATCTGATCATAAATTTGGAGCGTGTGAAGCTAGATGAGATGACCTGTCAATCAGCCAAGAACTTTGGTGTATGTTGTGTTTATTTCTATTTACATTATATGTGTATTTTTGGAATATGATATTCTTCATTCTACATTTTCTAATAATTTTGTGTACTAAAAATATCCAACAGAAACTACATTACCCCCATCAGCTTAATGTCTACCAGCTTTGTTCTGATGAATTAAAGCACAAACTCCAAGAAAATATAAAGGTAACTCTCGTGCATGCATGCCTTTTGATAATTTGATTATGACTATTTCAAATTTTAGATTTCAATATTGATACTCAATTCAGTAACATCTTTTTGTTAGTTCTTAATTTCTTATACGTGTCATCTAAGAGTTGCTTTTAGTTTTCAGCCCGCGAAATATATGCCAATGAAATTATAGCATTTTGCCTTTAATTGTAGGTCTCAGGTTCAAATGTCGAGGATTCTCTCAGTTCGGATATTGACAAAGGCAAGCAATATATGCTCTGTATAAATTTAAACAATTTCTTTATTTTTCGAGAAAATGCAAAGAGACATTTGTGTTTCTTTTCACTGAAAAGGCAGAGTTTGAGTTATAACCCTCCTAAGAGGAACAAACAGGTGAACAAAAAAACAGTGAACTAATGTGCATCCCAATTTTGTGGTATGGTGTCACTAAGCCCTGAGGCGCCCGCTTTGGCCAGAGCGCCACCTCCTCCTTGATCATGGCCACGAGGGTGCTGAGAGATGGCTGGGCGCCCTTGAAGACACAAGCATTGCAGTGCTTCCAGACCATCCATGGGGTGAGAGTCCAGGAGGGAAGAGCCGTGGTCGGGGGGGGGGGGGGGGGGGGGTGTACAAGGCATGCGCAGCCAGGCCAGGACCTCATGCCAAACCTTCCTAGAGAAGGGGCAGCGCAATAGCAGGTGGTTCAGCGTCTTCGGGCACTGGCAGCAAAGGACGCAAGAGGCGTGGTGTTAGAACCCTCGGTGTGCCAGGCAGTCCAGCACCTGTCCACGTTGGCAAGCTAGTGGAAGCAGCGAACACGAGGAGGAGCCCAGTTCTTCGAGATGAATTTCCAAGAGGAGTTGTCTATCAAACCTTGGAAGGTGGCCTGGTGGTAGGATTTGGCAGAGTATGAGCCGTCCGTGGCCACTTCCAGAGCAGTCGGCCGGGCTCTATGGTCAGGGTGAAGCGCTCGACGGCGTGCCATAACTGAATGTAGTGCCCACTCTCATGGATGCCCATCGTGTCCTGGGTGTCATGTGCCCAAGTGTTCCCCTGCAGCCCACCTGGGACAGTCTGTAGTTTCCTGCGTCACCTCGGGATGCAGGCGTATAGCTGCGGCGCGATCTCACGGACGGAGAAGCCGTTGATCCATTTGTTCTCCCAGAAAAGGGCGGTGCGCCCATCGCCCAGGGACATGGTGGAGGATGAAACGAAGAACAGGCCGCGCTCCTCTGCAGGTCTAGGTTGCTCCAAGCCCAGTTTGTGTCAGTGCGGTTGAACCAAATCCAACGTAGGCGCGGGGAAAGTCCAGTCCTGTCGAAGTCAGGGACGCCGAGCCCTCCCAACTTGATCGGGCGACAAGTCCGGCACCATTTAACATGGTAGTTGCCACCGTTGGCAGCCTCGTGCCGAACCCAGAGGAATCCTCTCTCGGTCTTCTCAAGTTGCTTAATGGTCCTCTTGGGTGGAGCAAAACCAAGAGTTGGTGAATTAGGATCGCACATAGGACGTATTTGGCCGTCACGAGGCGTCCAACCTTGTTCATGAGCCCTGCCTTCCATAGTGGTAGCTGTTGACAGACCTTGTCAACAAGCGGCTGCAGTTGCGCGACAGTAGGACGTCTCACCATGAAGGGGATTCCCAGGTAGGTGAGGGGTAGGTCGACGATCGGGCAGCCTAGGAGGTTTACCGCAGGTGCGGCCACGTCGAGATCACAATTAGGAGGGTGAATGAGCTCTTGGCGAAGTTAACGCAGAGTTCAGGATGATGACGGAGCACGGGATGATGACCCGCACTGGCTTGTGCAGGTCAGCAGCAAGCGTCGGGGCAAGCGCGGGGATGGGCGCGGCCTGAGGGGGCACGCGAGAATAGTCGTGCCCGCTGGAGTGGCGGCGATCTAGGCATTCCCAGGACTCGTGGCCAGGGAGGAGGCGGCGCCGGCAGCGAACCTGGTTGGTGCGGTCGCGAACCCGGTGGCCAGGGTTGAGGCAGCGGAAGCAGAGAGGCTAGCCGCCTCCTCAGGGAAGGACTCCAGCTGCGAGGGGTTGGGTTGGGCACTGCAGCACGATGGGCACGACAGTGACAGTTCTTGCGCTGCCGGGACTGGAAGTCGTCCTAGTCGACCACGACGTCCGTGCGCTCTACGCGACGCACCTCGGAGCAAGGGCCGAGGCGAGCCCGGCTGCACCAGCCGCAGGGGAGGGGGCTAGGGCAGCACGGGGCGGCGCCGCGATTGGCTGGCGCGGCTCCTCCACCGAGGGGCGTGGGAAGGCAGCCACCTCGCCATACGAGTGCATGGGGGAGCGGCTGCCGTCGGAGACCTGCCGCCAACGACGCTCATCGGAGGAGGAGCTCATGACGCTGGAGTAGGAGGGAGCCATGGCGCAGGGAGGGTTGGGAGGAGGGCCGCCGTCGGGGATTCAATGGGCACGAGGCTGTGGTGGGGAGGGCTCGACAGTGGTGCACGGAGGGAGCCATCTCCAAGCATTTCTCGATATTATGATTCACAACAATTTCTTCATGAACATTGGGTATCGACCGCTTTTAATTATTTTATCTCTATCAATATTTGAGATGCAAAGTTTTTATGCTTCTTGAAAAAAGAAATATTATAACCAACTTGTTTGTCCTTTAGTTTGAATTGTGTTCAACTTTGATGATGCATTTCTGATTTTATATATGCAGTTGATGTTCCTGTACCAAATGAACATTTGACTAGCATGTATGATTTGATGGCTTTGGTGACTCACAAGGGAATAAGTGCCAATGCTGGACACTATGTTGCCTTGGTTAAGGAAGATGATAACGAGTGGATCCAGTTTAATGATGAAATCGAAACCATACTGGATAATGATGAAGTTTTGAAATTTACCGGCGGAGGTGAGTAATTGTTTTCTTAAACACAAGATTAGTGATTTGAAATCTCGACAGTTAAAGCAATTTGTTCCTCTAACAGGGGATTTTCAGATGGCTTACATATGCCTATACAAAGCCCGTATGGCGTGAGCATGAGCAGGTTTGTTTTATATTTACCGAACGTCTGGCGCTTTAGATTTTTGTGTGGAAAATTCCTGAATTACTGTTCATATTCTGGTCTTTCAAATGTGAAAAATGAGTGAATTCGAATCCACTTGTCATACTACTGCGGGTACGGCTTGCACAATACTCGATGATATTAGGCTGTGTGATAGGGCAGTAGGAGTAGCGTAGAATTAGAGTAATCGCAAATGTTTATCAATGAGGTCTGGATATTAAACGTTTATCGGTGACGTCTTCATACAGTACCACAAATTGTAAAAACCTTGTTAACACTGCTCCCGTACATTAAGTATAGGCAGAGCTCCCGCCCTCCATTATATAAGTGTGCATTCTTATAGCATTATTGCATCCGATGGAAATCAGTGAGAATTAGCTCAAGATTTGTATTCTAGACTGATCTGACAGAAATTAATGATTGTTCTTTTTGGTTCCTCTGTCCTTTTAAACAGGAGTTGTTTTTGGGGGGTTCTAGAGTACTCTGTTGATGACAATAAATTGTGCAAGCATGTGTTAGAAACATTCATATTAGGCTTGTATTTTGATATGCTTTTGCTTCCATGATTCTCCAAAAAGGTACTTGTGGTTTCAGAGTTTTAATGCTGGACTCTAGTTTACATGATATCTAATTCACTTGGTTCTAATATTTTTGTTTGGTTCTGTATACATTATGTTTCTTCTAGTATTGAATTACAACCAATTTCTTATTGTTCTGGTATTAATATAGTTTCCCATTGCCCAATTACAGTTGGTATAGTATATTAAATGCACAACTCAAGATAACTTTTCCTGCATGTATTGGTGTGCAGTCTCCTTCTGATTTGTGCCCCCTTCCCCAATTCCTGGCGAAAAAGCTGATACTTCCTATATGCCCATTTGAATGATATCAATGGATTGTGTGGCATCTCTGCTGTTTGTGTAGTTTGCTTTACCTCCTTAAAGTGATGTTGTACAGAGCTTCTGATCGATGAGGTGTAGGGCTGCCCCCTGTTGCATAAATGATGATACATGCAGATGTTTCTGCTTGCTAGTGCTCTGAAACACGCTTAGATGTTTCTGTCCTTTGCAAACATGTGATGCAGGACCATTGAGGAGACTTTATGGCTTGTTCGTCTGTGGTTTATCCGGGTGCAGACACCAGAACAGGATAATGCTTGCCGCTCAACTGAATCCTTTTATTAGTATGCTTGTAGCTTTATTACTTAGTCATGTGGATCGCTGGAAGCCTGGAGGTGCTTTTTGGCTTCTTGTTTTGGCCGATTCGGTAAAGCACTTGTTGCGACCAAATAGAAACTTGGTTATCCTGTCGACTACCATAGCTGTTATTTACCCTTGATTTAGGCATGCAAGTTTGAGTAGGATGGAGTGGTTTTTAGCATCAATTATTTGTTTGTCATGGAAGTTCAGGTTAGACGGATTTTGGGACTCTATTTGGAATTTAGAGTCCCGGTGGAAGAATGCAAAATGTCAGCCTATTTTTAGATACAGCATACGTCACCAATCTATCTGAGTGCAATGCACAGTAGCAATCTATCTGAATGCCGTTTATTATTTATCGATCAATCTATCTGAAGACAATTCATCGAACTATACGCATCCACCTATAGTAGAAGGCAATTTATTAATTATAATATCAGTGTGACTATATTCTGTACCAGAATTCAAAAATCAAAGAGCATGTAGATGCCAAAATTCAGAACACGAAAAGTAGTCGATCGAGCAGACCTGGGTTGACATCGGGGCCTCGGGGAGATGGAGGTCTTGGCCTCTTGGGGAACCAGCCAACTACAAGTGGGTCTACAGGATGCAGAAGGCGAGCAGCATCCATGGCGATTGGGGATGAGAAAGGAGGAGGGCTGACGCGGAGGAGGGCCGGTGACGAGCAGGCGATTGGGCGACGGGCGACCAGGCCCTGCGGCGTGCGTGGGGGATCGGGTGATGCCTGACTGTTGGGCGATCTGGGGTGGCTGGGATCGACCCAGGCACGTCAGCTTGGCTGCCCCCGGAACGCACGAGCGAGGTCTCTCTCTCTCTCCGGGCTTCGATGTAGTTTAAGTAGTTTTTTTACAATTATCTTCCCCTTTATTCATTCATAAGGATCATAGCATCGCTTACAATAAGAGGAACTAGCACATCCAGATATTTGGAGGAAAAATCTAGCTATCCTAGCCAACTCTTGAGCTACATGATTTATTTCTCTATTACAATGATCATAGATGACATGAGTAAAGTCGAGCTACCTAAAATAACACCCATCAAAGATAGCATAAGCTACAGAGGAAGAATAACCATCGATTAGGGCAGCAAGAACCTCCACACTATTAGAGTTGACCTGAATCTTACTACATCTAACTATACGTGTCAGGTTCATTCCAAACCTCACTGCAACTGCCTCTGTTGTGAATGAGTCAAAGCAAAGATCAGTCTTTTCATTTGCAGCTACAATCAACTTTGCATGATGGTCTCGGATGGTTGCTCCAACCGGCCACAGGAGCGTGTCCACATCAAAAGCCATATCTTGGTTTACACCAAGCGTCTGATCTCACCTTGGCCTTAGGACTGTATGAGATAATATAGTTAGCTGCTAAATGCTGCTAAACATCTCACTGCCATATTAATTTGAGCATCGTTTTGTATTTTTTTTTCTCCATGCGTCAACTTACGACGCTCATCCATAAGTACCAGACTGCCATTGCCACTGTTTCTTTCAAGTTTGGTAGCCCACGCACTTCGACATCTTGCTCTGGAAGGCACAACATATACTCCAAAATCACTTCACCTGCCCTGTCGGACGCCTTGCATTCAAACAAATAGGTGTCTTATGGTATGGTATCCGGGACCGCCTTGCATTCAAACAATAGGTGTCCTATGGTATGGTATCTGAGCAGGGCAGGTCAGGTTTATCTTCAAACACTATGGAGCGTCCTCCAAATGAAGATTTTCAAATGAAGATTTTAATCTTGGCTGTAGTAGCAGTAGTTTGATGGATGTAATAGTTTGAACTATGTTTAATTTCGGTTTTAATTAAAACTATGTTTAATTACATTTTAGTTAGAACTATATTTAATTATGCTTGAATGATGTGTAGTTGAACTTGCTATGTTTGAATTATGTTTGAAATGATGTAGTAGTTGAACTAGTTTTACATCTTCAAATACATCATCTGTTTGAGTAAGACTTTCATATCACCAAATATACATCTTTTGAAGTTAGCTCTTTTTTGGAGATGTAAAAAGCACTTTTCGATTATGTAAATCATACACACCCACTTTTATATCTCCAAATTTGCATCATCTATTGGAGATGCTCTAAGAGGTCTTAAGAGAAATTCAACTGCTACTCATATACAATACCAAGAAAGGCAACAACACTTTTACATGAGCTTCAGGCTTTCAGCCAATGGCGACACTATCAGAATGTTAGAGCTGAGCTTCGCTTATAATCCTTTGGAGCAAACAATACCCTCACGAAGAACTGTCCATAGTCCAAGATTGAGTCATCAGGAGAAACAACAGCTCCGACATGTTCATCTTGAAAAGTCCACTGGAACACTGAACCATTCACTTCTAAAAAACATGCAGTTCTTCATTTGCTGTCACCGCGACAACATGCTTGAATAGTTTTTCCTCACCAAATAATTTGTCATCAAACAGCACAACCCCACAAAGAGGATAGTTATCATATCCGGTGCTAAAAGCAGTGAACAACACATGGTGAGGATGGCTGACCTTTGCATATACTTGTATTACAGCCTCAACACTTTCTAAAAAGACTATATATTTCAAGTCACTAGTAGAAAACAGGGCTTTGGTCACAGGGCAGTATTCACGAACCGGGACTAATGTGAGCATTCGTCCCGGTTCGTGCGGCTAAGGCATTAGTCCCGGTTCACCTGGGCCCTTTAGTCCCGGTTGGTGCCACGAACCGGGACTAAAGGGTGCGATGCCCATTAGTCCCGGTTGGTGCCACCAACCGGTACTAATGGGCTTTGGGGCATTAGTACCGGTTCATGGCACGAACCGATACTAAAGATCCCATTTTCAAACTCTACCCCCCCGGACCGCCTTCTCAGTTTTAGAAAAAACAAAAGAAAATGATGGAAATGTCAAAAAAATAAAATAAAATAAGTTTCCCATCTGATATGTGGTCTAGTTGTTCGGAAAATTAACAAATATGAATTTCGACTTTATTTGCAAAATCTCTCTGGAATTTCTTAAAATGGGCATAACTTTTGCATACGAACTTGGATGAATTTTTTTTAATATGAAAAATCATCTACTCGAAAATTACATCCGAATTCCAACAAATTAAGTTCATGGCCCCGGATGCTCCTTGACTAGCGTCAATGCTAGCGGCGAAGTAATATCCAAGCTCCCTTGTCGGCCTGCGTCTCATGGTTGTAGGAGGAACCAAATCTGGGTCTTTCAACGGAGGACACATGCCTGGGTCCTGGGATCTTTAGTATCGGTTCGTGCCATGAACCGGTACTAATGCCCCAAAGCCCATTAGTCCCGGTTCGTGGCACCAACCGGGACTAAAGGGCCCAGGTGAACCGGGACTAATGCCTTAGCCGCACGAACCGGGACGAATGCTCACATTAGTCCCGGTTCGTGACTGAACCGGGACTAATGTGAATACTGCCCTGTGACCAAAGCCCTGTTTTCTACTAGTGACTTGAAATATATAGTCTTTTCAGAAAGTGTTGAGGCTGTAATACAAGTATATGCAAAGGTCAGCCATCCTCACCATGTGTTGTTCACTGCTTTTAGCACCGGATATGATAACTATCCTCTTCGTGGGGTTGTGCTGTTTGATGACAAATTATTTGGTGAGGAAAAACTATTCAAGCATGTTGTCGCGGTGACAGCAAATGAAGAACTACATTTTCTTGGTACTGAAAGCCTGAAGCTCATGTAAAAGTGTTGTTGCTTTTCTTGGTATTGTATATGAGTAGCAGTTGAATTTCTCTTAAGACCTCTTAGAGCATCTCCAATAGATGATGCAAATTTGGAGATATAAAAGTGGGTGTGTATGATTTACATAATCGAAAAGTGCTTTTTACATCTCCAAAAAAGAGCTAACTTCAAAAGATGTATATTTGGTGATATGAAAGTCTTACTCAAACAGATGATGTATTTGAAGATGTAAAACTAGTTCAACTACTACATCATTTCAAACATAATTCAAACATAGCAAGTTCAACTACTACATCATTCAAGCATAATTAAATATAGTTCTAACTAAAATGTAATTAACATAGTTTTAATTAAAACCGAAATTAAACATAGTTCAAACTATTACATCCATCAAACTACTGCTACTACAGCCAAGATTAAAATCTTCATTTGAAAATCTTCATTTGGAGGACGCTCCATAGTGTTTGAAGATAAACCTGACCTGCCCTGCTCAGATACCATACCATAGGACACCTATTGTTTGAATGCAAGGCGGTCCCGGATACCATACCATAAGACACCTATTTGTTTGAATGCAAGGCGGTCGACAGGGCAGGTGAAGTGATTTTGGAGTATATGTTGTGCCTTCCAGAGCAAGATGTCGAAGTGCGTGGGCTACCAAACTTGAAAGAAACAGTGGCAATGGCAGTTTGGTACTTACGGTATGAGCGTCGTAAGTTGATGCATGGAGAAAAAAATACAAAACGATGCTCAAATTAATATGGCAGTGAGATGTTTAGCAGCATTTAGCGGCTAACTATATTATCTCATACAGTCCTAAGGCCAAGGTGAGATCAGACGCTTGGTGTAAACCAAGATATGGCTTTTGATGTGGACACGCTCCTGTGGCCGGTTGGAGCAACCATCCGAGACCATCATGCAAAGTTGATTGTAGCTGCAAATGAAAAGACTGATCTTTGCTTTGACTCATTCACAACAGAGGCAGTTGCAGTGAGGTTTGGAATGAACCTGACACGTATAGTTAGATGTAGTAAGATTCAGGTCAACTCTAATAGTGTGGAGGTTCTTGCTGCCCTAATCGATGGTTATTCTTCCTCGGTAGCTTATGCTATCTTTGATGGGTGTTATTTTAGGTAGCTCGACTTTACTCATGTCATCTATGATCATTGTAATAGAGAAAGAAATCATGTAGCTCAAGAGTTGGCTAGGATAGCTTGATTTTTCCTCCAAATATCTGGATGTGCTAGTTCCTCTTATTGTAAGCGATGCTATGATCCTTATGAATGAATAAAGGGGAAAATAATTGTAAAAAAAAACTACTTAAACTACATCGAAGATGAAACTACTCCTCATCGAAATTCTCGAACTGCTCCCAGAACTCATCCTTCTCCACCGAGTCACCCCAGCCCAGACGGAAGGAGTACATCTTTATCTTTACTGGATTAAAGAAAAACGTAAAAGCCCGGAGAGAGAGAGAGAGACCTCGCTCGTGCATCCGGGGGGCAACCAAGCTTACGTGCCTGGGTCGATCCCAGCCACCCCAGATCGCCCAACATTCACGCATCACCCGATCCCCCACGCACGCCGCAGAGCCTGGTCGCCCGTCGCCCAATCGCCTGCTCGTCGCCGGCCCTCCTCCGCGTCCAGCCCTCCTCCTTTCTCATCGCCAATCGCCATGGATGCTGCTCGCCTTCTGCATCCTGTAGACCCACTTGTAGTTGGCTGGTTCCCCAAGAGGCCAATACCTCCATCTCCCCGAGGCCCCAATGTCCACCCAGGTCTGCTCGATCGACTACTTTTCGTGTTCTGAATTTTGGCATCTACATGCTCTTTGATTTCTGAATTCTGGTACAGAATATAGTCACACTGATATTATAATTAATAAATTGCCTTCTACTATATGTGGATGCGTATAGTTCGATGAATTGTCTTCAGATAGATTGATCGATAAATAATATACGGCATTCAGATAGATTGCTACTGTGCATTGCACTCAGATAGATTGGTGACGTATGCTGTATCTAAAATAGGCTGACATTTTGCATTCTTCCACCGGGACTCTAAATTCCAAATGGAGTCTCAAAATCCGTCTAACCTGAACTTCCATGACAAACAAATAATTGATGCTAAAAACCACTCCATCCTACTCAAACTTGCATGCCTAAATCAAGGGTAAATAACAGCTATGGTAGTCGACAGGATAACCAAGTTTCTATTTGGTCGCAACAAGTGCTGCACCGAATCGGCCAAGACAAGAAGCCAAGAAGCACCTCCAGGCTTCCAGCGATCCACATGATTAAGTAATAAAGCTACAAGCATACTAATAAAAGGATTCAGTTGAGTGGCAAGCATTATCCTGTTCTGGTGTCTGCACCCGGATAAACCACAGACGAACAGGCCATAAAGTCTCCTCAATGGTCCTGCATCACATGTTTGCAAAGGACAGAAACATCTAAGCGTGTTTCAGAGCGCTAGCAAGCAGAAACATTTGCATGTATCATCATTTATGCAACAGGGGGCAGCCCTACACCTCATCGATCAGAAGCTCTGTACAACATCACTTTAAGGAGGTAAAGCAAACTACACAAACAGCAGAGATGCCACACAATCCATTGATATCATTCAAATGGGCATATAGGAAGTATCAGCTTTTTCGCCAGGAATTGGGGAAGGGGGCACAAATCAGAGGGAGACTGCACACCAATACATGCAGGAAAAGTTATCTTGAGTTGTGCATTTAATATACTATACCAACTGTAATTGGGCAATGGGAAACTATATTAATACCAGAACAATAAGAAATTGGTTGTAATTCAATACTAGAAGAAACATAATGTATACAGAACCAAACAAAAATATTAGAACCAAGTGAATTAGATATCATGTAAACTAGAGTCCAGCATTAAAACTCTGAAACCACAAGTACCTTTTTGGAGAATCATGGAAGCAAAAGCATATCAAAATACAAGCCTAATATGAATGTTTCTAACACATGCTTGCACAATTTATTGTCGTCAACAGAGTACTCTTAGAACCCCCCAAAAAAACTCCTGTTTAAAAGGACAGAGGAACCAAAAGAACAATCATTAATTTCTGTCAGATCAGTCTAGAATACAAATCTTGAGCTAATTCTCACTGATTTCCATCGGATGCAATAATGCTATAAGAATGCACACTTATATAATGGAGGGCGGGAGCTCTGCCTATACTTAATATACGGGAGCAGTGTTAACAAGGTTTTTACAATTTGTGGTACTGTATGAAGACGTCACCGATAAACGTTTAATATCCAGACCTCATTGATAAACATTTGCAATTACCTCAATTCTACGCTACTCCTACTGCCCTATCACACAGCCTAATATCATCGAGTATTGTGTAAGCCGTACCCGTAGTAGTATGACAAGTGGATTCGAGTTCACTCATTTTTCACATTTGAAAGACCAGAATATGAACAGTAATTCAGGAATTTTCCACACAAAAATCTAAAGCGCCAGACGTTCGGTAAATATAAAACAAACCTGCGCATGCTCACGCCATACTTGCTTTGTATAGGCATATGTAAGCCATCTGAAAATCCCCTGTTAAAGGAACAAATTGCTTTAACTATCGAGATTTCAAATCACTAATCTTGTGTTTAAGAAAACAATTACTCACCTCCGCCGGTAAATTTCAAAACTTCATCATTATCCAGTATGGTTTTGATTTCATCATTAAACTGGATCCACTCGTTATCATCTTCCTTAACCAAGGCAACATAGTGTCAAGCATTGCAATACCGTTTGCGCTCACTTTTGTTACTTGCTACTTTGCTGTTTTTTATTGTTCCTATTACAAAAATCAATATCTACTATTATTACTACACTTGTATCACCATCTCTTTGCCGAACTAGTGCACATATACAATTTACCATTGTATTTGGTGTGTTGGGGACACAAGAGACTCTTTGTTATTTGGTTGCAGGGTTATTTGAGAGAAACCATCTTCATCCTATGCCTCCCACAGATTGATAAACCTTAGATCATCCACTTGAGAGAAATTTGCTACTTTCCTACAAAACTCTGCGCTTGGAGGCCCAACGAGCCTACAGGAACAAGTTGTGTAGTAGACATCAACAATACTAAATCAATATTAGTAGATGCATCATTAAATTAATTTGCGTACTATAAAACTTTTATATTATAGATATTATTGTTTTTAAATATAAATTTGGTCAGACTTTATGTAGTTTGACTTCCGAAAAATCTTATATGCGGACTAAAAAGAAAACAGGGGAGAATATACCTTCACGTGATTCTAGAGATAGATAGGAAAGGAAGGATGACCGACTGTGATTTGTTCCTTCTTGTGAATTCATTGTGTTACCAAATAATTGCCGATCATGGCTGAATTCTTCACATGGATTTATTATGTTACCAGATATTTATTGCCAAAGAAAAGATTGATTACCGACTGTGAATTTATGGCATTACCAAATATTGACATCATTTGAGCTAAAGATCGTTACCAAAGAAATTGGGAGGGATGAAAAACAGGTGGAAGGGTGAAGGTAACGTAAGGAGGATGGATGAAGGATGGGCGGAAGAAAAACTAACAACCTTACATATTTTTTATTTTTTATTATAATAGGTAGCACTTGGATGACCATGGAATGGTGGATGTGATTTTTTTTTGGCAACACAAGCCCTCAAAAGAGGGCTAAATTTTATTCATTAACAACCTAAATAGTGTACAGATAATAGTTTTCCCATAGGAAAAGAGATGGCTTCAAAGCCATTTTAGAGTTACATGTAGCAGCCTTGCTGCAAAGGAAGTTGCAAGGAGAAGTAGATTTATTCGATGAAGCTTTCCTTGCAAGAGAATGAGCTAGGGTATTTTGGATTTTCGGAATGTGCTTGACACGTGCAAGATTCAACGCTGGAGATGGTGTCGAAGAACTCAGTTAAAATCGACCTAATCCTACAATGTCCTAGTTGCTGGATTTAGTCCTTGGCTTCCATCACTACTACTAGATTCCTACAATCGGAGAAGAATAGAACCAAATTCAATGCTTTCACAATCGCGACTGCCAAGAGAAGTCGCAGTACTTTGGCCTGCAGAACATAATATACTCTAATGGAGGTAGCTTGTATAAATATTTTATGACCATTGAGCTCATCCTTAGAAATACTCCAAGAAAGGCTTCATTTGTTGTCTCCTTGGGATTAAAGGCAACATCAACATATACTAAGATCAGTAAACTTATTGTCCTCTTCCCAATCCTCCATTAAACATGCATTTAGCATTGCCTTTGTAGCATGTATTACCTACATTGGGCTAATTTTTTTAAGGAGATCATTCCTAGCTTTCCAAATATTATGCTTAAGTTTAGCTCTGGATGCTTCATAGATAAGATTTGTAGGATAATATCAGTGGGATAAAAATTGTGATTCAGCCTATCAGTTTTCAAACCAAAGTAAAACCAAATCATTCTTCAGACATTACAGAAAAAGAAGATATGCAAATATGTTTCTTCCCCGCCACATTTGCAACAATTTTTACTACTCCCTCCATTTTTGTATACAAGACCACTATCCCATTTTATAGATACCAAGAAAAACAAAGACAACTAATAAATAGCATGATTAATTGTTTTGAAAAATCTAGAAGCTCTCATACCTGCTACAGTTGCCCTTCTAATAAGACTCCAAGCAAAATTTCAACCCTTGGTGACATTGTTTTGTCTTTCCAAACTTGGTTGAGCAATGTTACTTCTTGATCTGTAATAAGAGATCTTTGACATGTAGAGCTAACTCGGGATTCCTGCAAAAATGTTTTATATCAACTTTTTGTGGTGCATGCAACATTAGGAGTACGAGTCCAACAAATCATATCTTTGCAATCAGCATTGATGGCATGAATATCTAAAATTTTGTTCTTGAAGTTATCGTCAAAATAAGCACTAATCTTATCTTCATCCCAACATTTAGAATTGTGTTTCCGGAGGTCACTATGATGCTAGGATAAGGCCTCTCCAAATTTGCTTTAAGGTGGTCATGGATATTATCCCAATCTTTACACCAAGAGTAGTCCAGATGCAAGATTTGCCCTCGGAAATTTGTAATTAACAAGAGCTGAGCATCATGGGGAGAACTTTGACAATTGAAGTCGAAAAGGCAAACTTGGGACAAGAAGCATTAGGTCTTCAAATAGAGGAATTATGGAAGTATTTAGCTTTTAAAATTTGGGTAATTAAAGAGGAAGTGTAATAAATAATCCTCGAAATAGTCGTAGCCACTAAAGGTTTATTCATGATGGATATATCTCTAATGCCTAACCCACCTTCATGCATAAGTTTCTAGATGTCTTCCCATGCTCTAAAGAAAATAGGCTTCTACTTATATCTTTTTGGATCCATGTCCACCATAATTTTCTAACAATAGAGGTAAGCTTGGATATAGTGCCTGTATTCAAAAGAACAGCAGACATGTAATAAACACGCAAAGATGGAAAAAACAGATTTAATTAGAGTGAGTTTGCGAGCATGTGAGAGCCTTTTAGACTTGTACTCCCTCCGTTCCAAAATAGATGACTCAACTTTGTACTAACTATAGTACAAAGTTAGTATAAAGTTGGGTCATCTATTTTGGAACTGAGGGAGTAGCTATTTAATCTAGCTTTAAATTTATAGATGATAGAGCTATAGGCAGCAACTCTATTCTTACCCGAGCTCTAGTGAGCTCCCCAGCGAGCACGCCGTCCAGACCTACACCCTGCCCAATGCCACCTCTCTCTCTTCTCTAATCTCCCATCTCTCTATCTCTCCCTCTCCAATGGTGATTAAACCAAAGCAATGTAGACCAAAGCTCTCATATCAATTGTAGGATCAGAGAAGATAGGTCTAGAGGGGGGTGAATAGACTCTTAACCAACCAAAGGTGCAGTTTTTAGTTTTCCTAGAATTTAGGAAGATTTGGGCATTAGTTAAGATGTCACTAAGACTTTCTACACATGCATACCTAGATATAGGGCAGCGAAAATAATACAACATGCAATTGTGTGGAACGTAAAGGAGTAGAGTTTGGAAGATCAAACACAATGAAGACACGGATATTTTTGGTGTGGTTCCGATAGGTGGTGCTATTGTACGTCCACGTCAATGGAGACTTCAACCCACGGAGGGTAACATCTGCATGAGTCCACGGAGGGTTCCACCCATGAAGGGTCCACGAAGAAGCAACCTTGTCTATTCCATCATGGCTTACGTCAACGAAGGACTAGCCTCACTCGGGGTAGATCTTCACGAAATAGGTGACCTCATTGCCCTTACAAACTCCTTGGTTCAACTCTACAATATCTTGGAGGCTCCCAAGTGACGCCTAACCAATCTAGGATACACCACCCTCCAAAAGGTAATAGATGATGTGTTGATGATGAACTCCTTGATCTTGTGCTTCAAATGATAGTCTCCTAAACACTCAATCACTTTCTCACAGATTTGGCTTGGGTAGGAGAAGGATTGGAGTGTAAAGCAACTTGGGGAGGCTAGAAATCATGGTTCAAATTGTTGGATTGGAATCTCTTGATCTCAACACATGATTAGGTGGTTCTCTCTCAGAAAATGAATGGTGGGAGTGTAGAGTCATTCTGATGGCTCTCTTAGAGAGTAGGTTGCGGTGGAGGGGTATTTATAGCCTTCACCCAAAATCCAACCGTTGCACACTTTTGACTCAACTCGGTGACACCGATCAGATATTTCGGTGAGACAGACTTGTGTAAAAGATATGAACGTTGTGCTTTTCGGTGATCGAAGTGGAAATCTTGGAGAGACCGATATGCAATATGTAGGCATGACCTCTTTTCGGTAGTTCCGAATCAGTTCAACTCGGTGATTCTAAAATGAACGAATGGACTTACAAAAACTTGGTGAGACCGATCGCAATCTCGGTGTGACCGAAATTCTAGGGTTTGGCTTGGCAGTGTATATGATCATCTCGGTGGATCCGGCATAGATGTTTTCGGTGGGACTGAGATGGAACATTAGGGTTTGGACATATATGAAATGGAGGAAGTGTTTGAGAATTTTTGGAGCAATATCGCTAAGCACTTGAGTCGTGATCAAAACCTCACCCACTTTTAATAGTACTAGCTTTCCTATGGGCTAAAAGTGATGTTGGATCACTTAACCAAAAGTGTAGGAGTCTTGAAGCTTCGCCAATTCCATGTCCTTAGTTTTTTGAAGGGGTCCATGTCCTCGTGTCTTTGCCATGCCACTGTTGAACTTATCTGAAATATACTTGATAAAGGTGTTAGTCCAACAATATGTATGTTGGCATGAATTACTAAAACTGCCAAGGGAGCACGTGCGCTTTCAGCTCCTTGCGCGTGTAGGGTTTATGGGGCCCCCTTGTATCACTTTCCCTAGCAGACTTTTCCAGCAAGGCCACACACACGTGAGGGTTGTGCAAAAAAGACAAATATTTGGCTTTTCAACAGACGTGAATTTATTCGTTTTGCACACATGGCATCTCAAGTTATTTTATTCTGAAATTTTATACATATATACATGTGTACTTGTATAATTATTTTTCAGATTTTTTTTGAAATAAAAAAGTATGAATTTTGAAATTTTCAAAAAATCCAGCTTCCATGGATGGGGGCCGAGCTCCAAAATGCCGTTCTCCAGCATAGGTCGCTTTCTTGTCATGTGAAAATGGAGAGAGTACATGACACCGACCCGATATTGCCGTCTGTGAGACCGAACGGCAGAGAGAGATAGTCTGCCGCCAACCCGGTGCCGCCGTCTGCGGGCCCGAATGGTAGACGCACAGGCCACACACACAGAGACCGGGGTGCGACGAGCCCGACCGCATCGATCGAGTCGCTCCCTCCGCCGACGACTCCTCCCGACCTCCTCGTCTGCTCCCATCGCGCCGCCCCAATCAAGCTCCACCAATGTCGCCCCCGTAGCGGGCCTCCGCCTCCGCAACCACACTTTGTTCGTCTTATAGTGCTTCCCGATACACACCCCTGTCATCATCGTTGCATACACTGTGGATTCTGATCAGGGCCAAGCAATCCCTTTTTTGATTGTGCATCTGTCATATTGTGGCCACCTGGCTTGCATCATCGTGGGTTACTTGTTATGATTGGCTACCTGGCTTGTTTATGGTGGTGATCGCCTTATTACTGACTATTAATCATCTTGAGAAGTTTTACCTCACCGTCTCCGGTTGAGTACAAAAATCACTTGTAGAATTAATGTTGTTTCCCATACTAGCTACAATTAATACAATTAGTAGTAGTGATGTTTTGCAATTAATATAATAATTACCGTTCGTGATGGATACATCATAAGAGCGGCGTGGGACATCGGATATATGTGGTCGAACGGCTTAGATCAATTGGATTCACTCAGCAGTCGAGCATACACATTTTACTGCATTGGGTATTTGGGTTAGTTGACGTTTTATTCCTTGCTAAACAGAGCATCGGCGCATGGGTTAGTTCAAAATATAGAATGCATTGCACTCACAGTGTACGATCTATTAAACTGGGCCGTAATGCAAAGCTTGCACCAGATGCAAGAATTATGGTTGGGGCCCAAGATCAACCCAACAAACTAATTGGACTGCAACTGAACTTCAGCCCTGACAAACCCATGACGCAAGTTGAGCATTCTTTCCAAGGCTTAGATCATTTGGACTCATCCAACTCGTACTTTTATAAGTAGTAAGTAGATGAGACGGCTCTCGGACATTAGCACTTGCATATGGTTATCTATGTTTGCACCTTCTATTTATGTCTTACTCATTTGCCTGATTAGATCCAATTTATTGTCAACAAAATTATTCAGTGATCAACTTAGATGACCCTACCACCGCACACCGTACTTGGCGCATAACGACTTTCAAGTATCGGCTCTGGTGTTTTAATACCAACGATGAGCGATTTCGTTTTGGGCATGATGACCGGCACAGCTGGATGCTTCCAGAAGCAGGGAACTTTTTGACTTACTTCCATTTCCGCGGGAACTGGATGTGCACTGTTATTGATTGCCCAACAGGCTATCTGACCAGGTTCATCACAAAAAGTTTGGGAAAGGATAAGAGAATCCAGGAGAACAGAACAGAGATTCCTGAAGGTCTGCCCAACGAAAAAAAGAAACAAATCAGAGGACAGTTGCCGAAGTACATTGAATGTGCCGATATGCTTCCATGGAAAGGAGCTTATGTCCATGCTGCCACATGCCTCCTTGGGCACATGGGCTTGCAGAATTCCTTTACAACCATGTACCAACATCTAGAAGGCATTCAAATATTTGATACTGAGGTTGTTACAAAAGCCGGGGAGCATTTCATAATCCATATTGCTGAAGCCGGTAGATCTGATTTGCTGTTTCAAAATATTGACACCAGTTTCCTAGATAATTTTAACAGGATGGGCGAAGCACTTCTACGAGATGCCCAAAATTGGTCTGGTCGTACAGCGCAGGCCTCTGGGATAATGGTGGACGCTAGTCTCGACAGATGGGCTCTAAAAAAAACATGTGAAGTCAGCAGGACATGAGATAAAAAAGGTTGAAGAAAAATCATTTGGGGCTGAGGTGGAGAATCAACTACTAATTATCGAGGATTTGAGATTGTACTACAGGAAAAGACCCAAGATGTGCAGATTTAATTTGAAAGATCTGCCTGTAGATCTTGGTCCTCAGGGCCCAGTCAACAACAAACTTGATGGCCTTCTAAAACTTGGTTCCCAAGATTTTACACATGTCCTCATCAAACCTTTTTTGAAGTTTCAGAGAGCAGTCCATGACAATACAAAATCAGATAACAACAAAGGCAATGCAAAGATAGATGAAGAAAATACAGAATCTTCCTTTGAGAATCACAATGCCCAGTCAAATATGACCAAAGAGGTTGACAAGCTCAGTGATATCCTGGATCCCCAACAATTCACATACGGTTGCAATGTTTCAGCTGATGTCATGTTACCAAAGAATAAAAAAGCTGAAGTAAACCATGGTTGTGCTGGTCTCTTTAATCCCGGGAATACGTGTTTTGCAAATTCTGTTTTGCAATACCTTCATTGCATACCAGAGCTGAAGGCAGCCTTACTAAGGTTTGATTTAAGAAACACTGTAATTTGTTTGTCAATGTTCTTTCTGTTCATCACACATTTAATTTTCCTCTAGGCATTTAGAAGAAGGTATGGATGATGAATTGGTTGACCAAGCTTCTAAGAACCTAACTAAGGCTGTTCGTGATGTCTTTGGACTTCTTGATCATAGTGCAGAACCAATCTCTCCTGACAATTTCTTAAAGGTCAGTAATCAATGTGTTTACCAAAAACCGAGTTCATTTTCTTATCTTTAATATTATCTAATTTGTAGAAACTTGAAGAGAAACATGCAATGTATGAAGAAAAAGAATGGGGTCATTGTAGGCAGCAGGACGCTGGAGAATTCCTACTGCTATTGATGGGAACCCTTACTGAAACTCTTATAACTACAAATGGGTAAATATTTCATTCTGCGCAATTAATGGTCGTCGTTTGCTTCCAATATAAAAATACTTCCTTCTGATACTAGTTTTCTTTTTTCATTATAGGGATAATCTTATCAACAGTATTTTCGGAGTTCATCTATTCAGCAGGTATCCGCTCTCTTTCACTATCAGAAAATAAAGATTTAAAAAACTACAGTAAAAACACAAACAAGTTTAGTCCGTTTAATAATGTTAACATCTTGTTATATCCCACATTTTTATCTAGAAAAATTCAAACTGTTAGCATAACTTTCTCAAAATGTGAACACGAGCCACACCTCCCCTTGGCGCAGCACCAGCAGCTCATTGCCGTCTCCAGCACCACCTCCTTACTTTCCAACCTCAGCAGCCAGCCTTTTCAAACTCTACCCCCCCCCCCCCCCCCCCCCCCCCGACCGCCTTTTCAGTTTTAGAAAAAACAAAAGGAAATGATGGAAATGTCAAAAAAATAAAATAAAATAAGTTTCCCATGTGATATGTGGTTTAGTTGTTCGGAAAATTAACAAATATGAATTTCAACTTTATTTGCAAAATCTCTCTGGAATTTCTTAAAATGGGCATAACTTTTGCATACGAACTCGGATGAAAAAGTTTTTTATATGAAAAATCATCTACTCGAAAAGTTACATCCGAATTTAACTGGGGGAACCCCGTTAAACATTTTCAAAATCCTCAAAAACCTAACAGAAAAAAAGTTACGGGGCTTTTAAGATCTAGAGAGGCAAAAAAATGCAAAAAAATGCAAACTTTGGTCAAACTATGATCAAACAATGGTCAAACTAATTATTCTAGAATATTACTGTTACTAAATAATTATTTCAGTTTTTTTGAATTTTGGTCAAATATGGTCAAACTGTGGACAAACAATGGTCAAACTAATTATTCTAGAATATTAGTGTTACTAAATAATTATTTCAGTTTTTTTGAATTTTGGTCAAAGCTAGCCAAACTGTGGTCAAACTGTGGTTAAATAGTGGTCAAACAATGGTCAAACTAATTATTCCAGAAATATTAGTGTTACTAAATAATTGTTGTTTTTTAAAACAATAGTTTCAAACTCAAATAGTGAAATGTGTCACTTCATGCTCAAGCTAAATTCCTGAGGGTTAATAGGATTGACATCTTATTATTGTCAGGAAAACAACATGTGCAGACTTGGAAACGAGGGAGAATAGAACCCGGAAGTTAAGCATGCTCAGGCTGGAGTAGTGAGAGGATGGGTGATCGTCCGGGAAGTTAGATGATTTCGAATGACGAGGGGTGATTAGAGATTAGAGGATAAATTAAGCAGTGATGAGGGGTGGTGATTAGAGATTAGAGGTTAAAATAATTCAGAAATTTGAAAATCAAAGAAAATTTCAAAAAAAAATTGCAAAATTTTTTTTCAAAAAGAAAAATCATAAAATTTCCTTCAGTCCCGGTTGGTGTTACCAACCGGGTCTAAAGGTGGAGCTCCACGTGGCCGCGACCTTTAGTCCCGGTTCGTGTAAGAACCGGGACTAAAGGGGGGAGGCATTAGTAACGACCCTTTAGTCCCGTTTCAAAACCGGGACTAAAAGCCCTTACCAACCGGGACAAAAGCCCCCTTTTCTACTAGTGAGTCCAAATTGCAATTATCACCAGAAATCCGTTCATAAAGCATGAGATCAGCTTCAGTCCGGACATCAATCTCAGCATATGCAGAAAGTAGTTGCTTGTCATCTGATTCATCCCCTTCTTTCTTTACCCAAAGATCAACTTCTACTAAAGCCTTATCCAACAAATACATTCCTCGACAAGGGCTACAAAGTGGTATGACAAAGGAACCCTAGGATTTAACAGCTTGTTAGAACTAATAAGCGATATCCACTTCCACATACATTAGCATGTATCAACACAACAAACTCAATAAGATATACTTGCACATGTTCAAATTAACTATTGAGTGATACTCCCATCTTGAGGTTGCTTTTTTTTTTTACATATGCAAGACATGCAAGTTAATGCAATTGTGTCCGTTTTATCAATTGCTCAACATTTATGACATATCAGATTAGATTACCACTAGGGACCTCACAATAATTACCCAATGCCCCTCTACTATCCGGCTGATTGGGAGTTATAACCGTCTTAATTGCACATGTGTAATAAAAAACGACAAAGAAATAGAGTAAGTGTCTATATTGAAGTATATTAACAAGATGACCGGTTTTGTATGTTGGTGGTAAAAGTATAATCATATCCAATTTTGAGAACTGGTCTGATGGCTTGATGTGATCATCTATCTAATGCTTATAACAACATAAAGAGCAGATCTTTTGAACATGGAGAAACAAATTAACCTGACCTCTCACACATCTTTTAATAGATGCAAGTAATGAAGGAGACAAATCAAAGAACCAATGTTAATTACCTTCTTTTCAATCGTGACAGCGTCATCCCTGGGACGGTTAAAGACGTAGTTCCGTCGTGGGTCCAAGTAATCCCGAATGGCACATATTCCATACACACTAATGGGATACGAGGGTTCAAAGCTTGATAGACGCATGGAGAATAATTGTAGCATATAACTTGGTGTGCGCTCTCCAAGAGTTGATGGGGCTGCAGTTATTTAGTGAGAACAAAAGCAAGTTATTATTTTAGTGAAAACAAAAGCAAGTTGGTAACAAAATACATAGATATCTTTCCTACTTATAAAGGTTGGAGTTGTGCACTACCCACATGTGGGAGTAGCAACATTCCAAGAGACATAAATAAACAAATGTAACTTTTACTAGGTGTGAGACCTATCCCAAATAAACAAATACACTGCTACCCTAGTGTGAGAATAACATTCTTGTAAAAACAAAAAATATAAATGCAACTATGCCTCCAATTCAAAATAATGGTCTTGATTTTAGTTTCTCTGCCCAACCAATTCTTCGGTTCTATGTCATAGCAGAAGAGGGCAAACAAATTAGGCGAGAGATGTTATCCTCCTACCTAATCTACGATCTTGTGCATTCAACTTACTAATGCCCACTACCCTATGTTCCAAATTCAAAATGTATCTGACTATAAATCTTGCAAAGGACCTACTACGGTCGCTCGAGACTCTTTAGCGACTACAACATGATTATTTTATTATATTCACACTCTTTTTAATTGTGAACCATGCAGCAGCCGCAAAACACCAGTAATTCCTCATTTTTTATGGTTTCCTAGCAACGCACGAGCATTGTGCTAGTCAGTATATCACAACGGCAGATGAATTAATTACTAGGAATGAACGAATAGCAAACAGCACTTACTGGTAGAAGTGTCATGGGTCTTGTAGATACGGTGGTGGCAGTTGAGCCCAAGGACGCAGGCACCTGTTGCGTCAGGGAACACTCTCATGGGACAGACGGGGCAAGGAGAGCATCATCATCCTTCTCCTCCTCCTCCTCATCATCATCATCATCACCTCGCAGAGCCATAATCTCCCTGCACAGCTTCTCGTGTTCACTAAGCTGTTGGGAGTACCTATGTACCCATTTGTCATCTATCTCATCTGCTTCACTCTTGGGGTAGAGCTTTCCTGAAGAATTGATGTAGAACAGCTCAGCAGATAAATATATATTTTTGTTTTATCTGTTGAGAGAATCAGCAGCAACCTGGACAGTTTGTCTCGGCTAGTATCACTTGGCAATTGCGGTCGTCGTCTTCATAATCGCTGCCCTCCTGTGTGCTACAGTCATCGACTCCTTCCCCTCCTACAGAACCAATCAATGTAAATCTAGGATCTATGGATACTTAACACATCTGTAGGGAGAATAATTGGCTACCTTGTTCATCGTCGTCATCAGTGCCCTCCTCCCGTGCGCTCCAGGTGCCCCAGCAGTCATCGCTGTCCTCCTCCCGCGGGAACATGAGGTCCAAGGCACGCCTGGCGACTTCACATGGATCTGAATATGCTGCTCGGTGACAATAGACAAATAGAAATTTGATCAACGACTAATTGAGTTGGCGGAAACAAGATCAGTAAGAGGAATTCCAGTGAGGCATGAACAAAGGAAGAGTGGAGATGCACGATATACGCACATGTGCTCATGCGCGCCGGCTGGTCATGGAGCTCGGCAACCTCCACCCCCTCCCGCCGATCGCCTGGGTCTTCCGGGTAATCCCAATCGGCGCTAGCGTCGGGGTAGTGGGCGCTGTGATACGACAGGTTCCTCGATCCAAGGAAGACTTGCTCCTCCGTCGACGCCATCAACACGCCGCTAGGGTTCCTTGGCGACGGCGCGGCGGCGTCGGCGAGTTGGGTCGGGACAGGTTAGGGATTTCTGCTCGCGGTTGCGGCTGTAGGGAATTCGGACTTGTTTTTTTCTTTTTCTTTCGAGGTACATGGAAGATGGAACGGGTTATAAACGTGGCTGCCTGGATAGGGCCCAAGGCCCGTCCCGGTTGCGTGTGCTCCGCGTCTCAACTGTTAGCATTTTTTGTTTTTTCGGAGAGTTCAACCGTTTCGATATATGTAGAGAAAAGTTCTGATTCTCAGAGTCACGGATTCAAAAAATGTTCACCAAATTCAAAAACAGTTTTTGAATTAAAAAACATGTTGGTGATTTCAAAATAATGAATGTTTTTTCAATTTTAATGAACATTTTTTAACGACTCGCTCAATCAATTTGC
Source organism: Triticum aestivum (assembly GCF_018294505.1). Taxonomy (NCBI): domain Eukaryota; kingdom Viridiplantae; phylum Streptophyta; class Magnoliopsida; order Poales; family Poaceae; genus Triticum; species Triticum aestivum. Next base: position 24,206,138 of record NC_057796.1, read on the forward strand.
TTATGGACTCTTGATGAGTGAAATCAAGCATCACTTGACATTACCAGAGTTTACTCCTATGAAATTAGCCCGTGATCAAAATAGAATAGCTGATAATCTAGCTAATATTGGTCGTTTTGGAGGTAATACCGCTTGTTGGTTAGCATCTCCAACACCAAGCCTAAACTTTGGATATCTAAAAACAGTTTTAAACTAGATGACACCTCACGCGTCATTACGGGAATCAGTTGCAATATATTTCAAGAGATTTGATTTTATGAAACATGAATATTGGAATTGATGATGTATGAACTAAAACAAAAAATGCATATTATATATAGTATTTGATCGTTGTATAGTTCAAAATGCATATTAACGCCTGGAAGGTAGCTGGCCTTGCGTGGTGCCCAAGGATTTGGTTACTGGATGGTAAATTTGCTTACTGTTGCTTAGTCGCTTATCTCACCACCTACTATAAACATGTTTATCGAAAGTTTCAAATATAAACGGTCGTGTATTGTTAAATGGCCATGGCAACTCTCACAGAACAAGAAACTAGTCGTGGGTGTTGTGGTAACGGGTGGAGATCTCTGCACTACTGCATGGTGGTTGGTGTTATAGTGTCGATGACATGTGGGTGCAGAGGTCCACACAACAGTGTGTGCACAGTGCGCTTTTGCAGAGGATGCCCGAACCCCGTGGTAAGTACGGGCTGTCCATAACAACTGGTCACGGGTTTGGCTACCCAATCTGCACCTTTTGCATATTTGTAGGATAAATTTATGGCATTGTGTGTGGGGGGGGGGGGGGGGGGGGGGGGGGGAGACCTCGGCATTGCATTGTGGACGCAACGGGAAAATGGTGGTCTACTCGGGGTCCTCCTCACATTATCTGTTCTAGATATACGCTAGCTTGGCCGTCAAAATGGATAGAATTCCTGAATTGATCCTTTTGAATAAATAGCATAGGTATTCAAAATTCTTCCATTTTCAAAATTTGCAGGGATTCAAGAATTAGTGCCAACATTTTGTCGAATTTTTGATAAATTCTCCAGATTACTGGTACTCAGTATTTTACATTTTTAAGCAAAGGTCATGCTGTTTTCCCCGTCAAACATCATGTTCTCAAATGTTGTCTACAAGACCCATTGTTTGGTTTTTAGGTACTAATTAATGTAGTAGCTAGCAAGGAGGTCAAATGTCGCTCAATAGTTTTCGACATTTTTTTCTACTAAGGTATTTTTTACATGGATTACATGTCATCTAGTCATCGTTAGGCCTCCCATACCGCACCTTCATCCTCCACTCCAATGCCGCCACCCCTCGCCGCCTTCACCAGACGAACTGGAGAGGCAGCGATGGATAATGTGGCTAGCGCAGGCAAGAACGATTGACGACGATGTGCTCTGCTAGATAGAGTGCATGTAGGAGCTGAAGGAGGCGAAGGCTATCACACGGGAGAACCTTGGCTAGAAGTCAAAAGTCCAGATGTACAAAAGAGATGCCAAGAGAGAACTGAGGAATGCGGCAAACATCATCTTCTCGAAGTCCACCGATGAAGAGTGCATTCGGATGCCGACTCGGAGTAGACCAAAATTGCTAGTACAATGGGCGTTGCAAGAGATATAATCTCTTATTCTGATTCAGAGATCCTGATGGTGATATGTCGTGCGGATAATGCCTCCGAGAATGCCCCCACTACCACCTGATTCCGCTTCGTCTTCAGCTGCTGTCGTGCCATACACTTGAAGAAGTACCTAGTGCCCATTGAGCTAAGTTTCTATTTGCTAGGTTAGAACTGTAGATGATGAATATCATAAATTAGAACCATAGATGATGATTTTCCTCTCTCTAGCTAGTAGCTTAAACTACTATGTGCCCCATACCAGGATAGCTAGGGTTTAGTTGTGCATGCCATCGTTAATTGCTTTCCTTTCTAAGACTTTTTTCTATTCACGCCCGCAGGTTTCGAGCTTTGGGAGACTGCGGGTTTGTCGCAGGTGGCATGAGTGATCGGCGGATGTCGAGTTTGTTCATGATGGTGGCACTAGAAATTAATCCTAAGGATAGTACCATAAAATCATTAACCCCACATGTTAGCATGCTCTAATTACAACACTGTTATTTCAAACTAAATCACTATGTTCCTTTATTATTTGCATATAAAAAGTAAAGTTAGGTGCGTGCAAAATCTTACTGCAAAAACATCATGCAAAATTAATTTGTGTCCATAAATTTTGGTGCAACAAGTTTTTGTAGGGCTCATATGAAAGAACAAAATGCGCTGGGGGAATTAACTCCTATTAATGGAGACTCCTATTAAGGTCTTCTAGTTCGCGGATTGAAATATATTGCTTTCCTCCCTACCCTGAATATCCAAAGCAGCCAGAGGCTATCAGTGGTTCTATAGAGGCATATGAGGAAAAGGGAGAAAAGCCAAGTGTGGATTCTCCTTCGTTGGTGGGAATGAGAGGGATCCGAAACAAGATGGACTCGTTATGTCAATTTGGGTGAACGAAATTAGTTGTTCTTGCAGAGTATTCCGCCACATAACTTCATGCCAAGAATGATAGTGTCGAATACCAGACAAATCAGGCCCAAAAAATTATAGCTTCACAGGTTTGGGGGCAAGGACTTCTTTGAACCACGAGTGACTGAAGCATTTGAACTTCGTTGGTGCCAGCTGCACTCGAAGAGATAGCTTCTAGATTAATTGGATCTTTTTGCATGTACCTTTGATTGTAGACTTTCTAGTTCAGTTGTCGAGACATGTTATTCTTGTAATTCACTCTGATGAAAGGGTAGGGTCAGCTTACAGTTGCTTTGTTAGCTTTTCCTCGGAGGCAGCACAGGAAGCAGTCTGGATGAAGGAGTTCATTACCGACCTAGGGGTGATTCCCAATGCGTCGGGCCCGATGACTCTCTTCTGTGACAACACTGGAGCTATTGCCCTTGCGAAGGAGCCCAGGTTTCACAGGAAGACCAGGCATATCAAGCGTCGCTTCAACTCCATTCGTGAAAGTGTTCAAAATGGAGACATAGATATTTGTAAAGTACACACGGACCTGAATGTAGCAGATCCGTTGACTAAACCTCTCCCTAGGGCAAAACATGATCAACACCAGGACGCAATGGGTGTTCGATTCATCACAATGTAACTAGATTATTGACTCTAGTGCAAGTGGGAGACTGTTGGAAATATGCCCTAGAGGCAATAATAAATGGTTATTATTATATTTCTGTGTTCATGATAATAGTCTTTTATTCATGCTATAATTGTATTGTCCGGAAATCGTAATACATGTGTGAATACATAGACCACAACCTGTCCCTAGTAAGCCTCTAGTTGACTGGCTCGTTGATCAACAGATAGTCATGGTTTCCTGACTATGGACATAGGATGTCATTGATGACGGGATCACATCATTAGGAGAATGATGTGATGGACAAGACCCAACTTAAGCATAGCATAAAAGATCGTGTAGTTTCGTTTGCTAGAGCTTTTCCAATGTCAAGTATCTTTTCCTTAGACCATGAGATCGTGCAACTCCCGGATACCGTAGGAGTGCTTTGGGTGTGCCAAACGTCACAATGTAACTGGGTGACTATAAAGGTGCATTACGGGTATCTCCGAAAGTGTCTGTTGGGTTGGCATGGATCAAGACTGGGATTTGTCACTCCGTGTAAACGGAGAGGTAACTCTGGGCCCACTCGGTAATGCATCATCATAATGAGCTCAATGTGACTAAGGCGTTAGTCACGGGATCATGCATTGCGGTACGAGTAAAGAGACTTGCCGGTAACGAGATTGAACAAGGTATTGGGATACCGACGATCGAATCTCGGGCAAGTAACATACCGATTGACAAAGGGAATTGCATACGGATTGATTGAATCCTCGACACCGTGGTTCACCCGATGATATCATCGTGGAACATGTGGGAGCCAACATGGGTATCCAGATCCCGCTGTTGGTTATTGACCGGAGAGGCGTCTCGGTCATGTCTGCATGTCTCCCGAACCCGTAGGGTCTACACACTTAAGGTCCGGTGACGCTAGGGTTGTAGAGATATATGTATGCGGAAACCCGAAAGTTGTTCGGAGTCCTGGATGAGATCCCGGACGTCACGAGAGGTTCCGGAATGGTCCGGAGGTGAAGAATTATATATAGGAAGTCCAGTTTTGGCCACCGGGAAAGTTTCGGGGGTTATCGGTATTGTACCGGGACCACCGGAAGGGTCCCGGGGGTCCACCGGGTGGGGCCACCTGTCCCGGAAGGCCCCGTGGGCTGAAAGTGGAGGGGAACCAGCCCCTAGTGGGCTGGGGCGCCACCTTGGGCCTCCCCCCCCATGCGCCTAGGGTTGGGAACCCTAGGGGGGGGGAGTTCCCCCTTGCCTTGGGGGGCAAGGCAACCCCTTTCCCCCTTGGCCGCCGCCCCCCCTTGGAGATCCCATCTCCTAGGGCTGCGCACCCCCCTTGGGGGCCTATATAAAGGGGGGGGGGAGGGAGGGCAGTACACTACAGCGTTTGGCGCCTCCCTCCTCCCCTGCAACACCTCTCTCTCTCGCGCAGAAGCTCGGCGAAGCCCTGCCGGAGAGCCGCTACATCCACCACCACGCCGTCGTGCTGTTGGATCTCGATCAACCTCTCCTCCCCCTTGCTGGATCAAGAAAGGAGGAGACGTTGCTGCACCGTACGTGTGTTGAACGCGGAGGTGCCGTACGTTCGGCACTCGGTCATCGGTGATTTGGATCACGGCGATTACGACTCCGTCATCCATGTTCATTGGAACGCTTCCGCTCGCGATCTACAACAGTATGTAGATGCACTCCCTTCCCTCGTTTCTAGTAGACTCCATAGATGCATCTTGGTGAGCGTAGGAAAATTATAAAATTATGCTACGATTCCCAACAGTGGCATCATGAGCCAGGCCTATGCGTAGTTACTATGCACGAGTAGAACACAAAGAAGTTGTGGGCGTTGATGTTGCCAATTCTTCTTGCCGCTACTAGTCGTTTCTTGTTTCGGCGGCATTGTAGGATGAAGCGGCCCGGACCGACCTTACACGTACGCTTACGTGAGACAGGTTCCACCGACTGACATGCACTAGTTGCATAAGGTGGCTAGCGGGTGTCTGTCTCTCCTACTTTAGTCGGAACGGATTCGATGAAAAGGGTCCTTATGAAGGGTAAATAGAAATTGGCAAATGACGTTGTGGTCATACGTAGGTAAGAAATCGTTCTTGCTAGAAACCTACAAACCACGTAAAAACTTGCAACAACAATTAGAGGACGTCTAACTTGTTTTTGCAGCAAGTGATATATGTGATATGATATGGCCAGAAGATGTGATGAATGATATATGTGATGTATGAGATTGATCATATTCTTGTAATAGGAATCACGACTTGCATGTCGATGAGTATGACAACCGGCAGGAGCCATAGGAGTTGTCTTTATTATTTTGCATGACCTGCGTGTCATTGAATAACGCCATGTAATTTACTTTACTTTGTTGCTAAACGGTTAGCCATAGAAGTAGAAGTAATCGTTGGCGTGACAACTTCATGAAGACACAATGATGGAGATCATGATGATGGAGATCATGGTGTCATGCCGGTGACGAAGATGATCATGGTTCCCCGAAGATGGAGATCAAAGGAGCATGATGATATTGGCCATATCATGTCACTGTTTGATTGCATGTGATGTTTATCATGTTTTTGCATCTTATTTGCTTAGAACGACGGTAGCAAGTAGGATGATCCCTTATAATAATTTCAAGAAAGTGTTCACCCTAACTGTGCACCGTTGCGAAGGTTCGTCGTTTCGAAGCACCACGTGATGATCGGGTGTGATAGATTCTTACGTTCGCATACAACAGGTGTTGACGAGCCTAGCATGTACAGACATGGCCTCGGAACACACGCAATACACTTAGGTTGACTTGACGAGCCTAGCATGTACAGACATGGCCTCGGAACACGGAGGACCGAAAGGTCGAGCATGAGTCGTATAGAAGATACGATCAACATGGAGATGTTCACCGATCTTGACTAGTCCGTCTCACGTGATGATCGGACACGGCCTAGTTGAGTTCGGATCATGTTTCACTTAGATAACTAGAGGGATGTCTATCTGAGTGGGAGTTCATTAAATAATTTGATTATATGAACTTAATTATCATGAACTTAGTCTAAAAATCTTTACACTATGTATTGTAGATCAAATGGCCCACGTTGTCCTCAATTTCAACGCGTTCCTAGAGAAAACCAAGCTGAAAGATGACGGCAGCAACTATACGGACTGGGTCCGGAACCTGAGGATCATCCTCATAGCAGCCAAGAAAGATTATGTCTTAGAAGCACCGCTAGGTGAAGCACCAATCCCTGAGAACCAAGACGTTATGAACGCTTGGCAGCAGCGTGCTGATGATTACTCCCTCGTTCAGTGCGGCATGCTTTACAGCTTAGAACCGGGTCTCCAAAAGTGTTTTGAGAAACATGGAGCATATGAGATGTTCGAGGAGCTGAAACTGGTTTTTCAAGCTCATGCCCGGGTCGAGAGATATGATGTCTCCGACAGGTTCTTCAGCTGTAAAATGGAGGAGAACAGTTCTGTTAGTGAGCACATACTCAGAATGTCTGGGTTGCACAACCGCTTGTCTCAGCTGGGAGTTAATCTCCCGGATGACGCGGTCATTGACAGAATCCTCCAGTCGCTTCCACCAAGCTACAAGAGCTTTGTGATGAACTACAATATGCAGGGGATGGAAAAGACCATTCCCGAGGTGTATTCAATGCTGAAATCAGCTGAGGTAGAGATCAGAAAAGAACATCAAGTGTTGATGGTGAATAAAACCACTAAGTTCAAGAAGGGCAAGGGAAAGAAGAACTTCAAGAAGGACGGCAAGGCGGTTGCCACGCCCGGTAAGCCAGTTACCGGGAAGAAGTCAAAGAATGGACCCAAGCCCGAGACTGAGTGCTTTTATTGCAAGGGAAGTGGTCACTGGAAGCGGAACTGCCCCAAATATTTAGCAGACAAGAAGAAGGCCGGCAACACCCAAGGTATATGTGATATACAAGTAATTGATGTGTACCTTACCAGTACTCGTAGTAGCTCCTGGGTATTTGATACCGGTGCGGTTGCTCATATTTGTAACTCAAATCAGGAACTACGGAATAAACGGAGACTGGCAAAAGACGAGGTGACGATGCGCGTCGGGAATGGTTCCAAGGTCGATGTGATCGCCGTCGGCACGCTACCTCTGCATCTACCCACGGGATTAGTTATAAACCTCAATAATTGTTATTTAGTGCCAGCTTTGAGCATGAACATTGTATCTGGATCTCGTTTAATTCGAGATGGTTACTCATTTAAATCTGAGAATAATGGTTGTTCTATTTATTTGAGAGATATGTTTTATGGTCATGCCCCGCTGGTCAATGGTTTATTTTTGATGAATCTCGAACGTGATGCTACACATGTTCATAGTGTGAATACCAAAAGATGTAAAGTTGATAACGATAGTCCCACATACTTGTGGCACTGCCGCCTTGGTCACGTTGGTGTCAAGCGCATGAAGAAGCTCCATGCAGATGGACTTTTGGAGTCTCTTGATTACGAATCATTTGACACGTGCGAACCATGCCTCATGGGTAAGATGACCAAGACTCCGCTCTCCGGAACAATGGAGCGAGCAACCAACTTATTGGAAATCATACATACCGATGTGTGCGGTCCAATGAGTGTTGAGGCTCGCGGAGGATATCGTTATGTTCTCACTCTCACTGATGATTTAAGTAGATATGGGTATGTCTACCTAATGAAACACAAGTCTGAAACCTTTGAAAAGTTCAAGGAATTTCAGAGTGAAGTCGAGAATCAACGTGACAGGAAAATAAAATTCTTACGATCAGATCGTGGTGGAGAATATTTAAGTCACGAATTTGGTACACACTTAAGGAAATGTGGAATAGTTTCACAACTCACGCCGCCTGGAACACCTCAGAGAAATGGTGTGTCCGAACGTCGTAATCGCACTCTATTAGATATGGTGCGATCTATGATGTCTCTTACCGATTTGCCGCTCTCATTTTGGGGTTATGCTTTAGAGACTGCCGCATTCACTTTAAATAGGGCACCGTCTAAATCCGATGAGACGACACCGTATGAATTATGGTTTGGGAAGAAACCTAAGCTGTCATTTCTAAAAGTTTGGGGATGCGATGCTTATGTCAAGAAACTTCAACCTGAAAAGCTCGAACCCAAATCGGAAAAATGCGTCTTCATAGGATACCCTAAGGAAACTACTGGGTATACCTTCTACCTCAGATCCGAAGGCAAGATCTTCGTTGCCAAGAACGGGTCCTTTCTAGAGAAGGAGTTTCTCTCGAAAGAATTGAGTGGGAGGAAAGTGGAACTTGATGAGGTGATAGTCACCCCTTCCGAACCGGAAAGTAGCGCAGCGCGGGAAAATGATCCTGTGGTGCCTGCACCGACTGGGGAGGAAGTTAATGATGATGATCATGAAACTTCAGATCAAGTTACTGAACTTCGTAGGTCCAGAAGGACACGTTCCGCACCAGAGTGGTACGGCAACCCTGTCCTGGAAATCATGTTGTTAGACAACGGTGAACCTTCGAACTATGAAGAAGCGATGGCGGGCCCGGATTCCGACAAATGGCTAGAAGCCATGAAATCCGAGATAGAATCCATGTATGAAAACAAAGTATGGACTTTGACTGACTTGCCCGATGAGCGGCGAGCCATAGAAAACAAATGGATCTTTAAGAAGAAGACGGACGCAGATGGTAATGTGAGCATCTACAAAGCTCGACTTGTCGCTAAGGGTTATCGACAAGTTCAAGGGGTTGACTACGATGAGACTTTCTCACCCGTAGCGAAGCTGAAGTCCGTCCGAATCATGTTAGCAATTGCCGCATACTATGATTATGAGATATGGCAGATGGACGTCAAAACGGCATTCCTTAACGGCTTCCTTAAGGAAGAGTTGTACATGATGCAGCCGGAAGGTTTTGTCGATCCTAAGAATGCTAACAAAGTATGCAAGCTCCAGCGCTCAATCTATGGGCTGGTGCAAGCATCTCGGAGTTGGAACATTCGCTTTGATGAGATGATCAAAGCGTTTGGGTTTACACAGACTTATGGAGAAGCCTGTGTTTACAAGAAAGTGAGTGGGAGCTCTGTAGCATTTCTCATATTATATGTGGATGACATATTATTGATGGGAAATGATATAGAATTCTTGGAAAGTATAAAGGCCTATTTGAATAAGTGTTTTTCAATGAAGGACCTTGGAGAAGCTGCTTACATATTAGGCATCAAGATCTATAGAGATAGATCAAGACGCCTCATTGGTCTTTCACAGGATACATACCTTGACAAGATATTGAAGAAGTTCAGTATGGATCAGTCCAAGAAGGGGTTCTTGCCTGTATTGCAAGGTGTGCAATTGAGCACGGCTCAATGCCCGACCACGGCAGAAGATATAGAAGAGATGAGTGTCATCCCCTATGCCTCGGCCATAGGGTCTATTATGTATGCCATGCTGTGTACCAGACCTGATGTAAACCTTGCCGTAAGTTTGGTAGGAAGGTACCAAAGTAATCCCGGCAAGGAACACTGGACAGCGGTTAAGAATATCCTGAAGTACCTGAAGAGGACTAAGGATATGTTTCTCGTTTATGGAGGTGACGAAGAGCTCGTCGTAAAGGGTTATGTCGACGCTAGCTTCGACACAGATCTGGATGACTCGAAGTCGCAGACCGGATACGTGTATATTTTGAATAGAGGAGCAGTAAGCTGGTGCAGTTGCAAGCAAAGCGTCGTGGCGGGATCTACATGTGAAGCGGAATACATGGCAGCCTCGGAGGCAGCACAGGAAGCAGTCTGGATGAAGGAGTTCATTACCGACCTAGGGGTGATTCCCAATGCGTCGGGCCCGATGACTCTCTTCTGTGACAACACTGGAGCTATTGCCCTTGCGAAGGAGCCCAGGTTTCACAGGAAGACCAGGCATATCAAGCGTCGCTTCAACTCCATTCGTGAAAGTGTTCAAAATGGAGACATAGATATTTGTAAAGTACACACGGACCTGAATGTAGCAGATCCGTTGACTAAACCTCTCCCTAGGGCAAAACATGATCAACACCAGGACGCAATGGGTGTTCGATTCATCACAATGTAACTAGATTATTGACTCTAGTGCAAGTGGGAGACTGTTGGAAATATGCCCTAGAGGCAATAATAAATGGTTATTATTATATTTCTGTGTTCATGATAATAGTCTTTTATTCATGCTATAATTGTATTGTCCGGAAATCGTAATACATGTGTGAATACATAGACCACAACCTGTCCCTAGTAAGCCTCTAGTTGACTAGCTCGTTGATCAACAGATAGTCATGGTTTCCTGACTATGGACATAGGATGTCATTGATGACGGGATCACATCATTAGGAGAATGATGTGATGGACAAGACCCAACTTAAGCATAGCATAAAAGATCGTGTAGTTTCGTTTGCTAGAGCTTTTCCAATGTCAAGTATCTTTTCCTTAGACCATGAGATCGTGCAACTCCCGGATACCGTAGGAGTGCTTTGGGTGTGCCAAACGTCACAACGTAACTGGGTGACTATAAAGGTGCATTACGGGTATCTCCGAAAGTGTCTGTTGGGTTGGCACGGATCAAGACTGGGATTTGTCACTCCGTGTAAACGGAGAGGTAACTCTGGGCCCACTCGGTAATGCATCATCATAATGAGCTCAATGTGACTAAGGCGTTAGTCACGGGATCATGCATTGTGGTACGAGTAAAGAGACTTGCCGGTAACGAGATTGAACAAGGTATTGGGATACCGACGATCGAATCTCGGGCAAGTAACATACCGATTGACAAAGGGAATTGCATACGGATTGATTGAATCCTCGACACCGTGGTTCACCCGATGATATCATCGTGGAACATGTGGGAGCCAACATGGGTATCCAGATCCCGCTGTTGGTTATTGACCGGAGAGGCGTCTCGGTCATGTCTGCATGTCTCCCGAACCCGTAGGGTCTACACACTTAAGGTCCGGTGACGCTAGGGTTGTAGAGATATATGTATGCGGAAACCCGAAAGTTGTTCGGAGTCCCGGATGAGATCCCAGACGTCACGAGAGGTTCCGGAATGGTCCGGAGGTGAAGAATTATATATAGGAAGTCTAGTTTTGGCCACCGGGAAAGTTTCGGGGGTTATCGGTATTGTACCGGGACCACCGGAAGGGTCCCGGGGGTCCACCGGGTGGGGCCACCTGTCCCGGAGGGCCCCGTGGGCTGAAAGTGGAGGGGAACCAGCCCCTAGTGGGCTGGGGCGCCACCTTTGGGCCTCCCCCCCATGCGCCTAGGTTAGGGAACCCTAGGGGGGGGAGTTCCCCCTTGCCTTGGGGGGCAAGGCAACCCCTTTCCCCCTTGGCCGCCGCCCCCCTTGGAGATCCCATCTCCTAGGTCTGCGCACCCCCCTTGGGGGCCTATATAAAGGGGGGGAGGGAGGGCAGTACACTACAGCCTTTGGCGCCTCCCTCCTCCCCTGCAACACCTCTCTCTCTCGCGCAGAAGCTCGGCGAAGCCCTGCCGGAGAGCCGCTACATCCACCACCACGCCGTCGTGCTGTTGGATCTCCATCACCCTCTCCTCCCCCCTTGCTGGATCAAGAAAGGAGGAGACGTTGCTGCACCGTACGTGTGTTGAACGCGGAGGTGCCGTACGTTTGGCACTCGGTCATCGGTGATTTGGATCACGGCGAGTACGACTCCGTCATCCACGTTCATTGGAACGCTTCCGCTCGCGATCTACAACGGTATGTAGATGCACTCCCTTCCCTCGTTGCTAGTAGACTCCATAGATGCATCTTGGTGAGCGTAGGAAAATTATAAAATTATGCTACGATTCCCAACAGATATGTCGCAGGCCAGGTGTGCCATGGATATTGCGGATGCACGCGGTGCATGGATGATACGATGTCTCAGCAGCTAACGTCAAGGAAAGATGGCAGGTATGGGAAAATCGTGTACATGGGGCATCGAAGATGGCTCGAACAGGACGACCCATGGAGAAACCATGGAGATCTATTCAATGTTCACACTGAGCATCGAGGACCTCCACGTAAGCGGAGCGGTGCCGAAATCGATGAGCTGTTGAAAAACTGGAAGGAGTGCCCCGCGCCGGGAAAGACGATGAAAAAGGAGCCGGAGCCGCTGCTGAAGGTATGGAAGACGAGGTCTGTGTTCTGGGACTTGGTGTACTGGCACAAACTCGATACACCTCATTGCCTTGATCAAATGCACATCTGTAAGAATGTCCTTGAGAGCTTGCTCGCGACACTGATGAACATGCTGGATAAGACCAAGGATGGGGCGAAGGCAAGAAAAGACTTGCAAGATTTGAAAATCAGGGAAGATCTGCACATGCCGCCCCGTAAACAGTCAGACGAGACAGAGACGGAGACAGAGGCGCGGGAGAAGAAGGGCAAGAAAATAAAGAAAGAGGATTATTGCCCCCCTTCTTGCTTCACCTTAAGTCAGGCTGAGATCGATCAATTCTTTAAGTGCCTTACCGGAGTCAAAGTTAGTTCCGGTTACTGTGGCATGATAAGTAGATATCTAGAAACGGGCAAGAAAAGGTTCTGCGGGATGAAGTCTCATGACTCTCATATGATGATGTCGCAGATACTACCTGTTGCCCTTAGAGGGATAATGGACAAGCACGTCCGTGACACGCTTATTGGTCTCTGCAACTTTTTCGACGTCATCTCTCGAAAGTCGATCAGTCTAAAGCAGCTCCGAAGGCTACAGGAAGAGATCGTTGTGATACTGAATGAGCTTGAGATGTACTTTCTGCCCGCATTCTTTGACGTGATGGTGCATCTGTGTGTCCATATTGTGGACGACATAATAGACTTGGGGCCGTCATTTCTGCACAACATGATGCCGTTTGAGAGGATGAATGGGATCATCAAAGGATTCGTTCATAACATGTCCCGTTCGGATGGAAGCATCGTCCAGGGCTATCTGACACAAGAGTGCATCTCTTTCTGCGAGAATTTTCTATATGGCGCAGACCAGCCGCCTGATGTTAGTGTTGGTTTGCCCGTTAACAAGCACGATGGGAGGCTTGAAGGAGAAGGTCACTCCGGAGGAAGGCTCTAAGGACGGATTGCTCATATACGCCTTAGCACATGGCCCCTCAACCAATCTCCCAACCTATCAGGCATACGATACCAACGGATACACGTTCTACACGGAGGCCAAAGATATGGACAGTGATGATCAGAACTCAGGGGTGACGATGGAATGCATGACCGACAGCGACAACGACGCAACTGAAAGATTTTACGGAAGGGTCGGGGAGATCTGGGAGCTTGACTACTCTGGACTGCACAACACGATGATGTTCCATGTCAGATGGGCTAAGAATGTCGAAAGAGAAAACCGGCATTTCACTACCATGACTATACCCGACGCCAAGAGCGCTACCGTGAACGCTATCGCAAAAAATGAGCCATGGGTACATGCTAAGCACGTGACACAATGCTTCTTCATAACCGACCCGCGCAATCCCAGCCGTGTTGTCGTGAGGAGAGGCAAAAGGAACATCATTGGAATGGATGGAGTCGCCAACGAGGAAGACTACGATCAGTAAGGCAACCCAATGAGGGAAGATGACGATGATGATGAATTATATGTCAAAAGAAGAATGAATACTATATTACCTAAGAAAAATCGTACTCCATGGAAAAGGCAAAGTCACAATGAGGGGCTCAATTATTCTTCAACAAACAAGAAGGGAAAGAAGCTGACTCAAAAACGAAAACGTCAACGCTAAGGAACCATATGTTATCGGTCAAATGATGTAATATATATATATATTCCTATTTTGTATACACACTTAGCCATTATTATGCATGGGTCCAATGATGTAATATATATGTTCCTATTTTGTATACATATTTAACCGTCAAATGATGCAATATATATCGCCTTCCCTTCGTTCACTGCTCTCGGAAAAAAAGAAAAGAAAAGTGAGAGAAAAGAAAGGAAAAGAAAAAGGAAAACTGTTGGTTATAGCAGTAGCGCTTTACTGAAAAAGAGCTACACCTAGTCAAGTTAGCAGTAGCGCTTTCTGCACAAAACCGCTATAGCTACCTGTAATAGTAGTAGCGCTTTTTCTCTAAACACGCTACTGCTACGTCCACTAAACCCAAAATCCTTACTCTGTCTGCTTCATCCTGCCTCTTTTCCCCCCAAATCCCGCCGGGGCCCTGCCCTCGCCGCGCCCCTGCGCTTGCCCCCGCCCTCGTCGCGCCCCTGGGCTCGCCCCCGACCCCGGCCCCGACCCCGGCGTCGGCTCTGACCCCGGCGCTCGCCCCCGACCCTGACGCGCCACGCCTCCCTCCTCTGCTTCCTCCCCTCCCAACCTCGGCAGTCGTCGGGCCTGCCTCCTCACCCCTGCACCCTCTGTAAACCCCCCAGCGCTCCTCCTCTCTGCTAGCTAGGGTTCTTCGGTTAATTTACTTAGGTTTTAGTTAGGGCAGTAGGTTAATTAGGTTATCTATTTAGTTATGAATTTAGCTAGTTTTTTATGAACCGTATGTTTTAAAATAGGACATAAATTTAGGGTTAAGCAATTGTAGTTAAAAGAAAAGGCAGTATTTAAGAAATTGTCCAAATCAACATCCCTTGTTAAAGCAAATTTAGGTAGGCTGAATTTATATGCAAATTTGAACTGGACATGTGATATGTGGACATGTGATGTTTTGGACATGTCATGTTTGGAATTTGGACATGTGATGTTTTGGACATGTCATATTTGGAAAATGATGATTATGTGAAGGGTAAATGATCCGCGTGGCCTATGTTATGCCGGAATGTTGATTCATTTCCATTCCGGTGAATTTCAGGCGCTCGATATGTCCATTTTTTTAGCAAAGGTCATGCCGAAATTTTCCGTGAATTTTGGCATGATTTGTGCTAGATAGTAGGCATATCGAGTGGTGGGAGTTGCTGGGAAACGACATTCCGGCAAACATAGATTTCTTTTTTACGTCATTTCTCATTTTTTCATACTTTTAGAATTAAACGAGGAGACTCAATCATAGGAAACATGTCGAACAACGAAGAAACTGGGCCTTCTGACCAAGATGCAGACGAGATGGATTATGAGGGTGAACAAGAGTACCTCGACTATTTGACTGCTAAGCAAGGTTTGCAGGTCGGCCTCGATGATGGTACTGACGCTGACATCGACACCGACGGCGCCGGCACCGATGGCGGCGCCGAGACCGATGGCGAGGCCGAGACCGGCGGGGAAGGTACCGGCAGGGAAGATACCGGCGCCGATGCCGCTACCGAAAAGAAGAAGCAGAAGAAGCAGAGGATAAGAAAACCTAACAAACTAGGGATTGGACGACTAGTGATCACAAAGATGGCACCTAGCAAGTTTGAGCCATTAGAGCCGGAAGAACCTTGCAAGTGCTATGGGAACCAAGTAGCACTACTAGAAAAAGGGCTATAGATGAAATGGCCACTAATGGCGCACCAGACATGTGGTGCGCCACTACTATATAGCAGTGGCGCACCATGTGCTGGTGCGCCACTAGTAACAATTTTTTTTATTTTTCCAAACATACTAATGCCGCACCAGGGCACAGTGCGCCATTACTAGTTCTAACTAGTAATGGCGCACCAGCCTCATACTGGGCCACTACCATATTTTTTTATTTTTTATTTTTGCAAAACTACTAGTGGCGCACCAGTGTATAGTGCGCCATTACTAGTTTAAACTAGTAATGGCGCACTGTGCCCTGATGCGCCATTAGTGTATTTTTTTTGCGAAACTACTAATGGCGCACCACCAGCAGGTGCACCATGGTTACTAATGGCTCATTTATAGGTGGTGCGCCATTAGTAACCTGGGACCAGCTAGATATTTTGGACAGCCACACCTACCCACTCACTTTCCCCACTTCATTCTCTCCACCTCCTCCTCCAAGCTTGTCTCGGCTGCCTCCTCCTCCTCACCTCATTTGCACCATAAATTCATCCAAATTAAGTGGTTAAATTACCTTTTTTTGGTAGGTAAGTAAGGGGGAAGCTATCTTTATGTTGTTCTCCCTCCAACAACGTGCACATGCACTTTTTATGGCCTAGCTAGATCTATGTATGTTTGTGGTGTTGCATATGTTTGTGGTGTTGCATATGTTTGTGGTGTTGCATATATGTTTGTGTTTGCAGGTACCGGTATTTGAAATGCGATAGTTGCCAATATTTTGCCGGAATGTTGATTCATTTCCGTTTCGGCGAGAATTTTGGCACTATGCATTCTTTTTGGTCCTATTTTTAGGGAAAGTCATGCCAAATTTTTTCTTTGTTCTAAAATATCGTTTTGCTCTACCCCGCAGCCGACCATGGTCCGCACGATGACCGAAGGCATCGTGAATAGGTTTTGGAGCTCCGCGAAGGCCGAGATGCTTGAAAAGAACGAGACGGAGATAAGATGTCCGTGTCAAAGATGCAAGCTGAAGAGCCTTATTGCGGACCCGGATTCCGGGCAGGTGCGGGACCACCTACTCTTGCGTGGTTTCATGGATGGCTATTGGTGGCAAGGTGATGAAGATGACTATGAAGTTGTCCATGGGGGCCGGGCAAGAAATGAGGAAGGGCAGCAAGACAACCACCGCGGCTCGGGCGGGCGAGAAGACGAAGAATCTCCAGGACATGATCACGATGGTGATGCTGTACACAGTCATCATGTAGAAGATGCCGGACATGATGATGAGGAAGATGCCGGAGCAGACGAAGGGCATGATCATGAAGATGAGGATGCCGGCGGAGCAGACGACGATGGACCATCGATGGGCTGGGTGCAGGACCCTCATATTCAAGAGCTGCTTCTCAAGAAGACGGATAACGCAAGAGCTGCCGCCCGAGAGAAAGCCAAGCTAGATCAACTGGAGATAGACGCGGTTACTCCATTGTATGAAGGATGCAGGCCCGAGGATACCCGCCTAAAAGTAACGCTCATGGCTCTGGAGATGAAGGTAAAACACAAAATGACCGACGCATGCTTCGACGAGAACATGTCATTCTGGCACGAACGTCTTCCCAAGGGGAACAAGTGCCCGACCAGTTTCGAGGAGGCGAAGAAAATCGTGTGTCCTCTGGATTTACCGCACGTGAAATACCATGTGTGCATGAACAATTGCATCATTTATCGGGATGAGCACGCGAAGTCTACCATATGTCCGGTGTGCGGCGTCACTCGATACAAGAAGAGGAAGAAAGCTCCTCGAAAAGTGGTGTGGTACTTTCCGATCACTCCTCGTCTGCAGCGGTATTTCGCGGACCCTAAGGTAGCAAAGCTCCTGTGTTGGCACGCGGATAGGGAGGAGAAGAAGCGAGTAGATGACGCAAATGATCCGGAGATAAATAAAAAAGACAAGATGCTGAGTCACCCTAAGGATGGGAGCCAGTGGCAAGCGTTGAACTTCGAACACCCAGAATTTGGGAAGGATCCAAGGAACATCGTGCTGGGCGCGAGCACCGATGGAGTCAATCTGTTTGGCAGCCAGAGAAGCACACATAGCACCTGGCCTGTGTTTGTGTGGATGTACAACCTTCCCCCCTGGTTGTGCATGAAGATGAAGTACATTCACATGAGTATGCTAATTGAAGGGACGAAACAACCAGGGAACGACATCAATCTGTATCTGGGGCTGCTGAAAGAGGAGCTAGAGACGCTGTGGAAAACGCCAGCCAATACGTGGGACGCCGCAGAGAAAGAATATTTTCCTATGAGAGCCGCACTGCTCACGACGGTGCACGACTATCTCGGTTACGGATATCTCGCGGGGCAGGTGGTCCACGGATTTTCTGGATGCGTCAGGTGCATGGATGACAGAACGTATCGCCAGCGAGATAGAGATCCCGGGTCTTCGAAAACCATGTTCAGGCGACATCGAAGGAGGCTTCGCGATGATCACCCGTGGAGGAAACGCAAGGATCTGTTCGATGGTGAAACCGAACCCCGAAGACGCCCGCGTACGAGGAGCAGCGAGGAAATAGACGAGCTGTTGAAAAATTGGAAAGATTGTCCACTGCCGGGAAAGAAGCAAAAGGCGCCAGAGCTGGGAAAGAAGCGAAAGGCGCCAAAGCCGCTGCTGAAGGTATGGAAAACGAGGTCTGTTTTCTGGGACTTGCCGTACTGGAAGATCCGCCGTGTGCCTCACAGCCTTGATGTCATGCATATCAGGAAGAATGTGTGCGAGAGACTGCTTGGTACCCTGCTCAACATGCCAGAGAGGACCAAAGATGGGCCAAAGCAAGGGCAGACTTGAAATCAATGGGCATCAGGGAGGAGCTTCACGCTAATGATGATGATGATGAGGCGAAGCAGGACACGGAAAGTCGTCGCAAAGGCAAAAAGGCCAAGAAGACCGGAAATGACTTCCCTCCCGCGTGCTTCACTCTAAGTCAGGAGGAGATCGATCAGTTTTTCACCTGCCTCGTAGGAGTAAAACTTCCTTACAGTTACGCGGGGAAGATAAGCAGATACCTAGACTCAGCGAAGCAGAAGTTCAGCGGGATGAAGTCTCATGACTGTCACGTGCTGATGACGCAGATACTTCCAGTTGCAATCCGTGGGATCATGGACGCGCACGTCCGTGAAACGCTATTTGGCCTATGCAACTTTTTCAACGTCATCTCTTGGAAGTCGGTTGGCGTGAGGCAACTCAGAAGGCTACAGGAAGAGATCGTGGTGATACTATGCGAGCTTGAGATGTACTTCCCGCCCGCATTCTTTGACGTTATGGTGCATCTGCTGGTCCATATCGTGGAGGATATCATCCAACTCGGGCCGACGTTCCTGCACAGCATGATGCCATTCGAAAGGATGAATGGTGTCATCAAAGGATACGTTCGCAACATGTCACGTCCAGAGGGAAGCATAGCCAGGGGCTTTCTGACCGAAGAGTGCATCTCCTACTGCACGAATTATCTAGGCATCGAGAACCCCGTTGGTTTGCCCATCAACAGGCACCTCGGCAGGCTCGCTGGATGGGGTCACCGTGAGGGTCGCCGCAAAATGCATGTCGACTTCGAGGGTCGACTCGCCGACTTTGAAAGAGCAAACCTAGTCGCGCTACAACACATAGACGTGGTCGATCCTTGGGTGGTAGAGCAAAAAACCTTTATTGAGAAGACGTACAATGACCGAGGCCAACAGAGGACGGACGGAGATATAATCAAAGAGCACAACTCATGTTTCACAAGTTGGTTCAAGCAGAAGCTTCTGTCGTACCCTTTACATGAGGATTCTTCCGCGGAAGAACAACTCATATTCGCCTTGTCACAGAGCGCCGAGCACAACCTGATGACGTATGAGGCGTACGATATCAACGGCTACACATTCTACACCGAGGACAAGGACATGAAGAGCGATGGTTATCAGAACTCCGGGGTAACGATGGAATCCTACACCGGTAACGACAAGGACAGCAAGGATCGAGGAGATCTGGGAGCTGAGCTATGCTGGAGAGAAGGTCCCGATGTTCTGTGTCAGATGGGCCAAGAGCGTCATAAAAGAAGACCGGTATTTCACCACCATGGTTATTCCCGAAGCCAAATCCAAGACCGCGGGCGCGAACGTCACCGCCAAAAATGAGCCATGGGTACTGGCTTCCCAAGTGGACCAATGCTTCTTCATTACCGACCCGTCAAAGCCCAGTCGTGTTGTCGTGAGGAGAGTTAAAAGGAAGATCATCGGAATGGATGGAGTCGCCAATGAGCAAGACTTTGACAAGTACGGCGACCCAAAGATGGAACATGACGACGACGATGAAGTATCAGCATACACCACAAGAAGAAGCAGGACCACCCTACCTAAAGGACGTCCGTTCAAGAGAAGAACTCCATTTACGAAAAATAAGGGCAAGAAGATTGTGAACAGATAGCTAGCTAAGATCGATTGTATTTAAATTGTAGCCTTCATTTCTCGATTGTATTTCATGGGCACTTTTTGAACTCATGAATATTTTTAAATTTCATGGACACTCGATCTCGATCCCCCTCCATCTTGATCGCTATCCCACCTCGCCAGATCCGGTCCCACTCGCCGCCGAGCACCCCCCGCTCCACCGGCCGCCGCCGACCCCCCGCACCCTCCCCCGCTCCACCGCCGCCGACGACCCACCGGACCCTCCCCCGCTCCACCGCCGCCGACGACCCACCGCACCCCTCCCCCGCACCCTCCCTGGCCCGCTCCACCGGCCGCCGCCGCCGACCCACCGCACCCTCCCCCGCTCCACCGCCGCCGACGACCCACCGCACCCTCCCCCGCTCCACCGCTGCCGACGAGCCACCGCACCCTCCCCCGCTCCACCGCCACCGACGACCCCCCGCACCCTCCCGCGCACCCTCCACCGTCACAAATGAATGCAACTAAAATTGAAAAAAAAAACAAATTTGATTATATTTTCAAATTACAAATTTGATGATATTTTCAAATAATAAATTTGATGATATTTTTTCATATTCATAAATATTTTCAAATAACAAATTTGATGATATTTAAAAAAAAATTATTACTATTTTTATAAAAAGTTATTACTGTTTCATTGCTATATAAAAAAAATTACTTATGGCGCACCTCTGGCTGGTGCGCCATTGCTATATAAAAAAAGATTACTAATGGCGCGCCTCTGGCTGGTGCGCCATTGCTATATAAAAAAAGATTACTAATGGCGCACCGACCGCGGGTGCGCCATTGCTATCTAAAAAAAACATACTAATGGCACACCGCTGCGGGGTGCGCCATTAGTAAGCTTCCCCTAGCTAATTTCTCCCTCTCCGTCGCCAGATCCCCTTCGTCCCTCTCCCTCGCCAGATCCACCCGAGCGCTGCCACGACCCACCACGCCGCCGCCCCGACCCCCGCCGGATTCCACCCCCGCCGCCCCCGCGCCCCCGCGCCCCCAGCACTGCAGCTCCCCCGCGCCGCCGCCCCCGCGCCCTGAGCCGGAGGAGGAGGACCAGGAGGAGGACGAGGAGGAGGTCTTGCTCTTCGACTACGAGGACCCAGACGAGCTCGGACGCCCTCGAGCCATCCCTTCGACGCCCGCCAATTTCCTCCGCCTCGGCCACCATCGCCACCACTCGACGCCGAATTCACGCCGCCTCGACTAGCTCCGGCTGCAGGGGAACGTAGCAGAAATTCAAAATTTTCCTACGTGTCACCAAGATCAATCTAGGAGATGCTAGCAACGAGAGAGAGGGAGTGCATCTTCATACCCTTGAAGATCGCTAAGCGGAAGCGTTCAAGAGAACGGGGTTGATGGAGTCGTACTCGTCGTGATCCAAATCATCGATGATCCTAGCGCCGAACGGACGGCACCTCCGCGTTCAACACACATACGGAGTGGGGATGTCTCCTCCTTCTTGATCCAGCAAGGGGGGCAGAGAAGTTGATGGAGATCCAGCAGTACGACGGCGTGGTGGTGGAAGTAGCGGGATCCCGGCAGGGCTTCGCCAAGCGCAAGCGGGGAGGAAGAGGTGTCACGGGAGGGAGGGAGGCGCCAGGGCTTGGGGTGCTGCTCCCATGCGCCTCCCCACTATATATAGGGGTGAAGGGGCTGGTTTCTTGCCCTCCAAGTCCATTGGGGCGTTGGCAAAGGTGGGGGAAACAAATCCCATCATTTCCCTTCCCCACCGATTGTTATCCCCCTTTTTTAGGGATCTTGATCTTATCCCTTCGGGATATGATCTTATTCCTTCTAAGGTGGGATCTTGGTGCGCCTTGACCAGGGGTGTGGGGCATTGCCCCCACTACCCACGTTCATGTGGGTCCCCCCATGCAGGTGGGCCCCACTTCAGAAGCTTCTAGAACCTTCCCGGTACAATACCGAAAAATCCCGAACATTTTCCGGTGGCTAAAATAGGACTTCCCATATATAAATCTTTACCCCCGGACCATTCGGGAACTCCTCGTGACGTCCGGGATCTCATCCGGGTCTCCGAACAACTTTCGGTTAACCGCATACTAATATCTCTACAACTCTAGCGTCACTGAACCTTAAGTGTGTAGACCCTACGGGTTCGGGAGACATGCAGACATGACCGAGACGACTCTCCGGTCAATAACCAACAACGGGATCTGGATACCCATGTTGGCTCCCACATGGTCCACGATGATTTCATCGGATGAACCACGATGTCGAGGATTCAATCAATCCCGTATACAATTCCCTTTGTCAATCGGTACGTTACTTGCCCGAGATTCGATCGTCCGTATCCCAATACCTTGTTCAATCTCGTTACCGGCAAGTCACTTTACTCGTACCGTAACGCATGATCCCGTGGCTAAATCCTTAGTCACATTGAGCTCATTATGATGATGCATTACCGAGTGGGCCCAGAGATACCTCTCCATCATACGGAGTGAAAAATCCCAGTCTCGATTCATGCCAACCCAACAGACACTTTCGGAGATACCTGTAGTGCACCTTTATAGCCACCCAGTTACGTTGTGACGTTTGGTACACCCAAAGCATTCCTACGGTATCCGGGAGGTGCACAATCTCATGGTCTAAGGAAATGATACTTGACATTAGAAAAGCTCTAGCAAACGAACTACACGATCTTGTGCTATGCTTAGGATTGGGTCTTGTCCATCACATCATTCTCCTAATGATGTGATCCCGTTATCAATGACATCCAATGTCCATGGTCAGGAAACCATAACCATCTATTGATCAACGAGCTAGTCAACTAGAGGCTTACTAGGGACATGTTGTGTTCTATGTATTCACACATGTATTACGGTTTCCAGTTAATACAATTATAGCATGAACAATAGACAATTATCATGAACAAGGAAATACAATAATAACCATTTTATTATTGCCTCTCGGGCATATTTCCAACACCGGCTACCTTGAGTCGCCCTCGACCTCCCCAGTGAGCACCCGAGCCGCTTCCCCCTCTTCCCCCTCTGTGTTCTCGTGACGCATTTTGTTGTTTGTAATCCTGGAATGTCAACGAATGGTTTCTTTGCTGAATCCAAGGTGATTGTCAAAGTTTCTTGTGATTTAAGCCCAAAGTTTGAACCAAATCTTCAGTTTGTTCCATCTAATGTCATACTTTGGTTACTCCCCTGTCATGCTAATCTCACATTCCAGTATACTTTAGTTCGAGACATGGATGGATCATTCTGTATGTGTGCATTGGTGAAAAGAGAAGGAAAACGAATCAAGTTTAACATTTGGGCAATTAGAATCTCGCTAGATAGTAAGGGACAGAAAATTGTGCAATCTGAAATCCTGTCTGAGTGGCACATATAGAATGCCTAGATTTATTTTTCTTCTCCTTACTCTACTGTATGCTAGGAAAATGTGTACTAGTGCATCCGTAGTACTACTAATGCCACTTAGTGATGCTCTGTGTGCTTGTTTTCTCGATCCAAATGGGTTACCAAGTTGGAAGTTAACTGCAGACAGATTAGGAAGTTGAAGTATTCAGTGCTATCTTCTGATCATTTCCTTCACACCATCCTGTAGGATGTTTAAGATGTTTTTAAAATGGGCAGTAAAATGACCAAATAATCAGATGTACAGTTTTTCACGATGTACACTAAAAACTAATGACTCTGAATCTCTGCAACTGAACATCATACATTTCAGATATGACACTGTTTGGACATTTGTAAAATCCAGTGCTTGTGTATCTGCTGTTTGGATTAAGAATTATGAATAGCACATCCTAGGACATGAACTAGAATTATGAACAGGACATCCTAGGAGTAGATGAACATTTTGTGGTTCTGCTAGGACTTGCTCCAGATTTTTTAACCATAGGATTTCTTTTCTTTTAGTTCTTTTCTCACAGAAAATTTACTGAAAATTCAGAAACTTGGAGTAACCTGTGGACAGTACTTTTGTGGTCTCCTACTCCTGAATCTTACTACTACAAGCACAAGCAGTACAAATAAGGCTAGAATTTACTCTGAATTTTGACAGTAAGAAGAAGAATGAAAATGCAAGGAGTAAATAAGAATAAGAATAAGAATTTTACTTATGATATGATGATGAGGCAAATCACTAGCAGACAACTGCCAAGAATGCAGGACTATTTTACTCTGCCTAGGAATATGCATGTCTAATTTTCTGGTTATGGATATTGTATAGTACTACATATCTTGTTTTTTTTGTAATATAATGCTTACTAAAGGTTTCAATATTTTGCTGTTACCATAGTTCTTTGAGCATAATTCTTTTTCATTTCCTACTATCCTTATTCTAATTCTCTTAAATTGCTATGTTGTGTATAATAGAATTAGATCTTGGATCTGCTAGTGGACTTTGGGAGTTTGTTCACCTGGCACCATTCAGTCAAGTAGCCATTCATGTGAACTTTTATTTTGTCCATATGAAAACAGAGGACCATATGGTCTGTGGCCTTTTCATCCACCATTTACACTGTGAATCCAACACCAGTGGTGTTGCTTTGTTTCTGTGATCACATTGTGGTGCCTGGCACATTTGCCCCATCACTTCGTTACCCCTTTCTCCTGAAATGTTGATTAATTTCCGTTTCGGTTCAGATTGGGGCCCTCCTAGGTCAAGAAAATTAGCAAAGGTCATGCCCAATTTTCTTGACCTAGAAGGTGCCCGATTCTCTACCGAAACAAAAATTAATCAGCATGTATCTTGACATCAACCAATAGTAGTGATCTAGTGCTTTAGTGGTTGGATTAGTTTAGTATTTTTTCACACACTCAGACACCCTTGCTTGCCATGTGTGTGAGAGAGATAGTGAGAGGAGACAAGAAGAAGGGGGTTAGGAAGATGCTGCCTGCTCATCAAAGCTAACCATCTCCCCCCTTTTTGTTCGGGACAGTTGCAGAATTTTAAAATTTTCTACGCATCACCAAGATCCATCTATGGAGTTTACTAGCAACGAGAGGGAAGGAGTGCATCTACATACCCTTGTAGATCGCGAGCGGAAGCGTTCAAGTGAATAGGGTTGATGGAGTCGTACTCGTCGTGATCCAAATCACCGATGACCGAGCGCCGAACGGACGGCACCTCCGCGTTCAACACACGTACGGAGCAGCGACGTCTCCTCCTTCTTGATCCAGCAAGGGGGAAGGAGAGGTTGATGGAGATTCAGCAGCACGACGGCGTGGTGGTGGAAGTAGCGGGATCCCGGCAGGGCTTCGCCAAGCGCAAGCGGGAGGGAGAGGTGTCACGGGAGGGAGAGGGAGGCGCCAGGGGCTGTGGTGCGGCTGCCCTCCCTCCCCTCCACTATATATAGGGGCCCTGGGGGGGGGGGCGCCGGCCCTTGGGAGATGCAATCTCCATGGGGGGCGGCGGCCAAGGGGGTGGCTTCCCCCCCAAGCCAAGTGGGGGGCGCCCCCACCCCTAGGGTTTCCAACCCTAGGCGCAGGGGGAGGCCCAAGGGGGGGCGCACCAGCCCACCAGGGGCTGGTTCCCCTCCCACTTCAGCCCATGGGGCCCTCCGGGATAGGTGGCCCCACCCGGTGGACCCCCAGGACCCATCCGGTGGTCCCGATACAATACCGGTAACCCGCGAAACTTTCCCGGTGGTCAAAACTGGACTTCCTATATATAATTCTTCACCTCCAGACCATTCCGGAACTCCTCATGACGTCCGGGATCTCATCCGGGACTCTGAACAACTTTCGGGTTTCCACATACTAATATCTCTACAACCCTAGCGTCACCGAACCTTAAGTGTGTAGACCCTACGGGTTCGGGAGACATGCAGACATGACCGAGACAACTCTCCGGTCTATAACCAACAGCGGGATCTGGATACCCATGTTGGCTCCCACATGTTCCACGATGGTCTCATTGGATGAACCACGATGTCGAGGATTCAATCAATCCCGTATACAATTCCCTTTGTCAATCGGTATGTTACTTGCCCGAGATTCGATCGTCGGTATCCCAATACCATGTTCAATCTCGTTACCGGCAAGTCTCTTTACTCGTACCGTAATGCATGATCCCGTGGCTAACTCCTTAGTCACATTGAGCTCATTATGATGATGCATTACCAAGTGCGCCCAGAGATACCTCTCCGTCATACGGAGTGACAAATCCCAGTCTCGATCCGTGTCAACCCAACAGACACTTTCAGAGATACCTGTAGTGTACCTTTATAGTCACCCAGTTACGTTGTGACGTTTGGTACACCCAAAGCACCCCTACGGCATCCGGGAGTTACACGATCTCATGGTCTAAGGAAAAGATACTTGACATTGGAAAAGCTCTAGCAAACGAACTACACGATCTTTGCGTTATGCTTAGGATTGGGTCTTGTCCATAACATCATTCTCCTAATGATGTGATCCCGTTATCAATGACATCCAATGTCCATAGTTAGGAAACCATGACTATCTATTGATCAACGAGCTAGTCAACTAGAGGCTCACTAGGGACATGTTGTGGTCTATGTATTCACACATGTATTACGATTTCCGGATAACACAATTATAGCATGAACAATAGACAATTATCATGAACAAGGAAATATAATAATAACCATTTTATTATTGCCTCTAGGGCATATTTCCAACAGTCTCCCACTTGCACTAGAGTCAATAATCTAGTTACATTGTGATGAATCGAACACCCATAGAGTTCTGGTGTTGATCATGTTTTGCTCTAGGGAGAGGTTTAGTCAACGGATCTGCTACATTCAGGTCCGTATGTACTTTATAAATATCTATGTCTCCATTTTGAACACTTTCACGAATGGAGTTGAAGCGACGCTTGATATGCCTGGTCTTCCTGTGAAACCTGGGCTCCTTGGCAAGGGCAATAGCTCCAGTGTTGTCACATAAGAGAGTCATCGGGCCCGACGCATTGGGAATCACCCCTAGGTCGGTAATGAACTCCTTTATCCAGATTGCTTCTTGTGCTGCCTCTGAGGCCGCCATGTATTCCGCTTCACATGTAGATCCCGCCACCACGCTTTTCTTGCAACTGCACCAGCTGACCGCCCCACCATTCAAAATATACACGTATCCGGTTTGTGACTTAGAGTCATCCAGATCTGTGTCGAAGCTAGCATCGACGTAACCCTTTACGACGAGCTCTTCGTCACCTCCATAAACAAGAAACATATCCTTAGTCCTCTTCAGGAACTTCAGGATATTCTTAACCGTTGTCCAGTGTTCCATCCCGGGATTACTTTGGTACCTTCCTACCAAACTTACGGCAAGGTTTACATCAGGTCTGGTACACAGCATGGCATACATAATAGACCCTATGGCCGAGGCATAGGGGATGACACTCATCTTTTCTCTATCTTCTGCCGTGGTCGGGCATTGAGCCGTGCTCAATTGCACACCTTGCAATACAGGCAAGAACCCCTTCTTGGACTGATCCATATTGAACTTCTTCAAAATCTTGTCAAGGTACGTACTCTGTGAAAGACCAATGAGGCGTCTTGATCTATCTCTATAGATCTTGATGCCTAATATATAAGCAGCTTCTCCAAGGTCCTTCATTGAAAAACACTTATTCAAGTAGGCCTTTATACTTTCCAAGAATTCTATATCATTTCCCATCAATTGTATGTCATCCACGTATAATATGAGAAATGCTACAGAGCTCCCACTCACTTTCTTGTAAACACAGGTTTCTCCATAAGTCTGTGTAAACCCAAACGCTTTGATCATCTCATCAAAGCGAATGTTCCAACTCCGAGATGCTTGCACCAGCCCATAGATTGAACGCTGGAGCTTGCATACTTTGTCAGCATTCTTAGGATTGACAAAACCTTCCGGCTGCATCATATACAATTCTTCCTTAAGAAAGCCGTTAAGGAATGCCGTTTTGACGTCCATTTGCCATATCTCATAATCATAGAATGCGGCAATTGCTAACATGATTTGGACGGACTTCAGCTTCGCTACGGGTGAGAAAGTCTCATCGTAGTCAACCCCTTGAACTTGTCGATAACCCTTAGCGACAAGTCGAGCTTTATAGATGGTCACATTACCATCCGCGTCTATCTTCTTCTTAAAGATCCATTTATTTTATATGGCTCGCCGATCATCGGGCAAGTCAGTCAAAGTCCATACTTCGTTTTCATACATGGATCCTATCTCGGATTTCATGGCTTCTAGCCATTTTTCGGAATCTGGGCCCGCCATTGCTTCTTCATAGTTCGAAGGTTCACCGTTGTCTAACAACATGATTTCCAGGACAGGGTTGCCGTACCACTCTGGCGCGGAACGTGTCCTTGTGGACCTACGAAGTTCAGCAGTAACTTGATTCGAAGCTTCATGATCATCATCATTAACTTTCTCCCCAGTCGGTGTAGGCACCACAGGAACATCTTCCCGCGCTGCATTACTTTCCGGTTCGGAAGGGGTGACTATCACCTCATCAAGTTCCACTTTCCTCCCACTTATTTCTTTCGAGAGAAACTCTTTCTCCAGAAAGCACCCATTCTTGGCAACGAAGATCTTGCCTTCGGATCTGAGGTAGAAGGTATACCCAATAGTTTCCTTAGGGTATCCTATGAAGACGCATTTTTCCTATTTGGGTTCGAGCTTTTTAGGTTGAAGTTTCTTGACATAAGCATCGCATCCCCAAACTTTCAGAAACGACAGCTTAGGTTTCTTCCCAAACCATAATTCATATGGTGTCATCTCAACGGATTTCGACGGAGCCCTATTTAAAGTGAATGCAGCAGTCTCTAAAGCATAGCCCCAAAATGAGAGTGGTAGATTGGTAAGAGACATCATAGATCGCAACATAGCCAATAGAGTGCGATTACGACGTTCGGACACACCATTTCGCTGAGGTGTTCCAGGCGGCGTGAGTTGTGAAACTATTCCACATGTCCTTAAGTGTGTGCCAAATTCGTGACTCAAATATTCCCATCCACGATCTGATCGCAAGAACTTTATTTTTCTGTCACGTTGATTCTCAACCTCACTCTAAAATTCCTTGAACTTTTCAAAGGTCTCAGACTTGTGTTTCATTAGGTAGACATACCCATATCTACTCTAGTAATCAGTGAGAGTGAGAACATAACGATAGCCACCGCGAGCCTCAACACTCATTGGACCGCACACATCGGTATGTATGATTTCCAATAAGTTGGTTGCTCGCTCCATTGTTCCGGAGAACGGAGTCTTGGTCATCTTGCCCATGAGGCATGGTTTGCATGTGTCAAATGATTCATAATCGAGCGACTCTAAAAGTCCATCAGCATGGAGCTTCTTCATGCGCTTGACACCAATGTGACCAAGGCGGCAATGCCACAAGTATGTGGGACTATCGTTATCAACTTTACATCTTTTGGTATTCACACTATGAATATGTGTAACATCACGTTCGAGATTCATTAAGAATAAACCATTGACCAGCGGGGCATGACCATAAAACATATCTCTCATATAAATAGAACAACCACTATTCTCGGATTTAAATGAGTAGCCATCTCGCATTAAACGAGATCCTGATACAATGTTCATGCTCAAAGCTGGCACTAAATAACAATTATTGAGGTTTAAAACTAATCCCGTAGGTAAATGTAGAGGTAGCGTGCCGACGGCGATCACATCGACCTTCGAACCATTCCCGACGCGCATCGTCACCTCGTCCTTCGCCAGTCTCCGCTTATTCCGCAGCTCCTGCTTTGAGTTACAAATATGAGCAACCGCACCGGTATCAAATACCCAGGAGCTCCTACGAGTACTGGTAAGGTACACATCAATTACATGTATATCACATATACCTTTAGTGTTGCCGGCCTTCTTGTCCGCTAAGTATTTGGGGCAGTTCCGCTTCCAGTGACCACTTCCCTTGCAATAAAAGCACTCAGTCTCAGGCTTGGGTCCATTCCTTGGCTTCTTCCCGGCAACTGGCTTACCGGGCGCGACAACTCCCTTGCCGTCTTTCTTGAAGTTCTTCTTACCCTTGCCTTTCTTGAACTTAGTGGTTTATTCACCATCAACACTTGATGTTCCTTTTTGATCTCCACCTCTGCTGATTTCAGCATTGAATATACCTCAGGAATGGTCTTTTCCATCCCATGCATATTGAAGTTCAGCACAAAGCTCTTGTAGCTCGGTGGAAGCGACTGAAGGATTCTGTCAATGACCGAGTCATCCGGGAGATTAACTCCCAGCTGAGACAAGCGGTTGTGTAACCCAGACATTTTGAGTATGTGCTCACTGACAGAACTATTTTCCTCCATTTTACAACTGAAGAACTTGTCGGAGACTTCATATCTCTCGACTCGGGCATGAGCTTGGAAAACCATTTTCAGCTCTTTGAACATCTCATATGCTCCTTGTTTCTCAAAACGCTTTTGGAACCCCGGTTCTAAGCTGTAAAGCATGCCGCACTAAACGAGGGAGCAATCATCAGCACGTGACTGCCAAGCTTTCATAACGTCTTGGTTCTCTGGGATGGGTGCCTCACCTAGCGGTGCTTCTAGGACATAATCTTTCTTGGCAGCTATGAGGATGATCCTCAGGTTCCGGACCCAGTCCGTATAGTTGCTGCCATCATCTTTCAGCTTGGTTTTCTCTAGGAACGCGTTGAAGTTGAGGGCAACATGGGCCATTTGATCTACAAGACATATTGTAAAGATTTTAGACTAAGTTCATGATAATTAAGTTCATCTAATCAAATTATTCAATGAACTCCCACTCAGATAGACATCCCTCCAGTCATCTAAGTGAAACATGATCCGAGTCAACTAGGCCGTGTCCGATCATCACGTGAGACGGACTAGTCAACATTGGTGAACATCTTCATGTTGATCGTATCTTCTATACGACTCATGCTCGACCTTTCGGTCTTCCGTGTTCCGAGGCCATGTCTGTACATGCTAGGCTCGTCAAGTCAACCTAAGTGTATTGCGTGTGTTCCCAGGCCATGTCTGTACATGCTAGGCTCGTCAACAGCCGTTGTATGCGAACGTTAGAATCTATCACACCCGATCATCACGTGGTGCTTCGAAAGAACGAACCTTCGCAACGGTGCACAGTTAGGGGGAACACTTTCTTGAAATTATTGTAAGGGATCATCTTACTTACTACCGTCGTTGTAAGCAAATAAGATGTAAAACATGATAAACATCACATGCAATCAAATAGTGACATGATATAGCCAATATCATTTTGCTCCTTTGATCTCCATCTTCCGGGCGCCAACAGAAAGAAAAGCAACGACTGGAGTGGGGGAGTCAGAGTCGAAAAGGATCATCTTCGTCACCAGCATGACACCATGATCTCCATCATCATGATCTCCATCATCATGATCTCCATCATCGTGTCTTCATGAAGTTGTCACGCCAACGATTACTTCTACTTCTATGGCTATCGTGTTTAGCAATAAAGTAAAGTAATTTACATGGCGTTATTCAATGACACGCAGGTCATACAAAAATAAAGACAACTCCTATGGCTCCTGCCGGTTGTCATACTCATCGACATGCAAGTCGTGATTCCTATTACAAGAACATGATCAATCTCATACATCACATATATCTCATTCATCACATCCTTTTTGGCCATATCACATCACAAGGCACATGCTGCAAAAACAAGTTAGACGTCCTGTAATTGTTGTTGCATGTTTTTACGTGGCTTCTATAGGTTTCTAGCAAGAACGTTTCTTACCTACGTAAAACCACAACGTGATATGCCAATTTCTATTTACCCTTCATAAGGACCCTTTTCATCGAATCCGTTCCGACGAAAGTGGGAGAGACAGACACCCGCTAGCCACCTTATGCAACTAGTGCATGTCAGTCGGTGGAACCTGCCTCACGTAAGCGTACGTGTAAGGTCGGTCCGGGCCGCTTCATCCCACAATGCCGCCGAAACAAGATAAGACTAGTAGTGGCAAGAAAAATTAACAACATCTACGCCCACAACAAGTTTGTGTTCTACTCGTGCATAGAAACTACGCATAGGCCTGGCTCATGATGCCACTGTTGGGGATCGTTGTAGAATTTTAAAATTTTCTATGCATCACCAAGATCCATCTATGGAGTTTACTAGCAACGAGAGGGAAGGAGTGCATCTACATACCCTTGTAGATCGCGAGCGGAAGCGTTCAAGTGAACGGGGTTTGATGAGTCGTACTCGTCGTGATCCAAATCACCGATGACCGAGCGCCGAACGGACGGCACCTCCGCGTTCAACACACGTACGGAGCAGCGACGTCTCCTCCTTCTTGATCCAGCAATGGGGAAGGAGAGGTTGATGGAGATCCAGCAGCACGGCGGCGTGGTGGTGGAAGTAGCGGGATCCCGGCAGGGCTTCGCCAAGCGCAAGCGGGAGGGAGAGGTGTCACGGGAGGAAGAGGGAGGCGCCAGGGGCTGTGGTGCGGCTGCCCTCCCTCCCCTCCACTATATATAGGGGCCCTGGGGGGGGGGGGGCGCCGCCCCCTGGGAGATCCAATCTCCAGGGGGGCGGCGGCCAAGGGGGTGGCTTCCCCCCAAGCCAAGTGGGAGGCGCCCCCACCCCTAGGGTTTCCAACTCTAGGCGCAGGGGGAGGCCCAAGGGGGGGCGCACCAGCCCACCAGGGGCTGGTTCCCCTCCCACTTCAGCCCATGGGGCCCTCCGG
Organism: Triticum aestivum; assembly: GCF_018294505.1. Taxonomy (NCBI): domain Eukaryota; kingdom Viridiplantae; phylum Streptophyta; class Magnoliopsida; order Poales; family Poaceae; genus Triticum; species Triticum aestivum. Next base: position 24,238,797 of record NC_057796.1, read on the forward strand.
GATAGGTGGCCCCACCCGGTGGACCCCCGGGACCCGTCCGGTGGTCCCGGTACAATACCGGTAACCCCCGAAACTTTCCCGGTGGCCAAAACTGGACTTCCTATATATAATTCTTCACCTCCGGACCATTCTGGAACTCCTCGTGACGTCCGGGATCTCATCCGGGACTCCGAACAACTTTCAGGTTTCCGCATACTAATATCTCTACAACCCTAGCGTCACCGAACCTTAAGTGTGTAGACCCTACGGGTTCGGGAGACATGCAGACATGACCGAGACGACTCTCTGGTCAATAACCAACAGCGGGATCTGGATACCCATGTTGGCTCCCACATGTTCCACGATGATCTCATCGGATGAACCACGTTGTCGAGGATTCAATCAATCCCGTATACAATTCCCTTTGTCAATCGGTATGTTACTTGCCCGAGATTCGATCGTCGGTATCCCAATACCTTGTTCAATCTCGTTACCGGCAAGTCTCTTTACTCGTACCATAATGCATGATCCCGTGGCTAACTCCTTAGTCACATTGAGCTCATTATGATGATGCATTACCGAGTGGGCCCAGAGATACCTCTCCGTCATACGGTGTGACAAATCCCAGTCTCGGTCCGTGTCAACCCAACAGACACTTTCAGAGAAACCTGTAGTGTACCTTTGTAGTCACCCAGTTACGTTGTGACGTTTGGTACACCCAAAGCACTCCTACGGCATCCGGGAGTTACACGATCTCATGGTCTAAGGAAAAGATACTTGACATTGGAAAAGCTCTAGCAAACGAACTACACGATCTTTGCGCTATGCTTAGGATTGGGTCTTGTCCATCACATCATTCTCCTAATGATGTGATCCCGTTATCAATGACATCCAATGTCCAAAGTTAGGAAACCATGACTATCTGTTGATCAACGAGGTAGTCAACTAGAGGCTCACTAGGGACATGTTGTGGTCTATGTATTCACACATGTATTACGATTTCCGGATAACACAATTATAGCATGAACAATAGACAATTATCATGAACAAGGAAATATAATAATAACCATTTTATTATTGCCTCTAGGGCATTTTTCCAACATTTTCACCCCTTTTCCTTTGTCTTTTGTGGGTTGCAAGGATGCTACTGGTTCCATCCCACAACACCTAGCAACAACACACTAACAGGTTCCATCCCAAAACACCTAGGCAATATCACAAACATCTCTCAATTGTTCCTTGACAATAACCGACTATTTGGCAACATTCCTCGAGAATTAGGTTATTTGGTCAACTTAGAGATCTTGTTCCTTGACAATAACCAACTTTTTGACCAAACTTTTTTCCTATTTAGAGCGAAGCATGGCCCACAACGATGAGGCCGGCGGTTCGGGCGGCAAGCAATTCTGGGAGCTGTCCCAGGAGCTGGAGGAAGAACCTCACCGCTATGAGGACGACGCCGCGGAAGACACCGATCCTGACTACACAACCCCTAGTGGCATCGGGGATGACACCACTGATGGTGCCGCCGAGGATGCCACCACTGATGATGGCGGCGCATGCACAAATGGCAGCCAACCGAAGGGGCAACGGACGGACCGGCGCCCGAGCGTGCTCGGCACCGTCAAGGAGGAATTTACCGAAGTGAACTCCGACGGGCATCCAACGGCGCCCAAACAAGTAGTCAAGGGGTACTCGATTCAGCTCGGGTGCATTCTCCGGAGCACCGTCTCGATCAACACCGAGAACCTAAGGCATAAGGACCGAGGGAATTTGCGCAGCCTCCTCTTCACGAAGCTGCACGAACGATACAAGTTCCCCGCTGAATTTGCAAACACACGCCTCTCAGGGAATGAAGTGAACAGTGCCCCCTCACGAGGATGAGCACGACCCTGTCTACTTGGAGAAGCACGGTGAAGGCAATGATTGAAAAAGGTGATAGTTATGAGAAGATCAAGGCGAAATATCCTTTGATGTGCGAAGATGACTACAAGGAGTTCAAGATCAAGTGCGAGAGCAGTGCAACCTCCGAATCAAGTCAGTGGGGGAAAGAAATGCGGCAGTTGAACTTAGGGGTCCACCAACTCGGTCCCGGCGGTTACAGAGTGGCGGAGCCTATATGGGACAAGGAGGACGCGGAGCGTACCGAGCAAGGCCTACCGCCCCGCTTCAAGAAATTCCGTGACAAGCAGACCAGGAACTTTGTCAGGGCCCGGTACAAGGAGGACCCGGTAACAAAGGAGCTTACCACGGATCCGCAGGAGGCTGAAAGCAGTAGCGCGGGGTCGTCTCAGAGCTCCCCTTTTGACACAACTTTAAATAGGGCGTTGAACGTAATGAAAAACAAGGATAAGCTCAGTAAGCCGTCGTCAGCTGGTCGTGTGGCCGGCAAAGGCTTGTCCACAAAATGGTCGTCATACTATACCGCTGGTGGGCGAAAGGAGAAAAAGACCAGCTCGGAAAGCCAGTCGCGCGAGGTTCAAGAACTCAAGGCACAAGTGGCGCGGATTCCGGAGATTGTCCAAGAGCAAGTGCAACAACAACTGGGAACGACGCTCACCGCCATTGTGCCTACCTTGATTCAGGGGCTGACGACGTGGATTGCGGGCGGCCAACAGGGGCCTCCCCCGGTTCCCAGCTTCACGGCCAGCAACTCGCACAACGCACATACGGCGCCATTGGTGTCTCCGGCGGAGGCGGTATTCGTGTCTCCAGCGCCGGCACGGGCATTGGAGCTTAATGCACCCGTGTGTACGCCGGCCGGCACCTCGCCAGCAAGCGGCCCCTCCGTCAGTTGCACGCCCGCCGTTGGCGGTGCCTCAACATTAGCCGAGCTCGACGGCATCACGGTAACTAAGCCTCTCAGCCGATGACTTCATCTCCTTGCCTTTGACTGGGCATCCCTGACGCCCTACATGTTTTCGCAGGGCGCCGCCGACGTTCCTTGCACTCTCCTGCAGTTCGTGGGCGGCGGGTTGGTCGATGTCGCCAAGGGCAGAATCGTTCAACCAGGCAACCGCGTGTTCCACGGTAATCCGATGCCACCCACCTTGTATAGGGTTGAACTGGTTCGGGTGCTGCCAAGCTGCGACGAGTTGTTACCTCCGATTCGACCCGCTGGGGCCGACGAAGATGATGTGATGACCCTCAGCGCCTACGTAAGCTGGCCCCTGCTTTGGCCGAAGAGCCATATTCGTTTGGGGGCGGGGGACACCACCCCACAGACAAGACCGCCAGTCGTGCCAGCGCCAAGCCATGGCAAGAACGCCGCAACGCTACCGGACATGCCGGACATCCCTATGGCACAGGATCCGGACATGCATATGGCACAGGATCCGGACGACGACGACAACGACGGTACATTTTCCAACGTCGATAAGTACTTTGCCGAACATGGGTACGGTGACGAGTTCTGCGGGCCTCCTTCTCAAGAACCCAACCCTGAAAAAGACGACCGCGATCTAGCTGGTACGGCGGAGAAACCCAATTGCAACAGGCGCCGTCTGGCGTTCAGTTCTCAGGAGACGCCCCCAGCTGCCGCCTTCACCGAGCCTCAGATAGTTGAGCTGCGAAATATTATCAACCCCAACACGCTCAAGAAGGCGGTCTGTGAGCAGAACTCGATCCCATTACAGCAGATCAGGAATAAGGGACGGAAACGAAAGACTAACAAGGGCGCCGGTGCGAGCCAGCCGGCACCGACTACGATCCGTGCTCAGGACGGGTCACCTTCACCTAAGGATATCTCGAGGAGGGTGCATGTGGCGGGTAGGGTGATGCTACCGACAAATATGCTCAATGCTGCAACCGGTGCTATGCGGAGTCTGCATGACAGTGTTCTTTCTTTGGAGAAGCGGCGTCTCAGAGAGAATGATGTGGCATACCCGGTTTTCGTGGCCAAGGTGCCCGAGGGCAAGGGCTTTGTGGATAGCACCGTCGGGGGTATGATCGTCTTGCGGTTTGATGACATCTTTGCTATGTTTAACCTTCATCCGCAGCACTACACCTTCGTTCGGCTGTTTTCGCTGAGTATGGAGATGCGGATCATTAGAGACAAGACCCCGGACATTGTGATAGTCGACCCCTTCTACATGCGTGCCAAGATCTTGGGCAGCGTGGGGACCGGCAAGTCGCGAGTTCACACCTCGAAGGCGTCATTCTGGCAAACCCAGAGAAGGATAACTTCCTCGTGCCTTACTTTCCCGAGTAAGTCATCCCCTAACCGCCCCGTAACATATGATTTCTTAGATTTCGATCGTTCTTTTTTTTCTAATATTCCGTGTTCTGTGCAGTGACACACATTGCACACTCATCCTCTTAAGCCCGAAATATTCCATGGCCACGTATTTCGACCCGGACCGTGACTCCAAGATAGACTACACAAATATCAAGAAAGTTCTTGATGATGCTCTCCCCGGCTACACCGCATCTGGAGGCACCTTTAAGAGGCCAGCTGGTAGGTACGGCAGGCACGTGTTCACCCACAATACGACGTTCCCCTGCGTCAAGCAGCCGCCTGGCGGTCAGAAGGATGCCTACTACGCCCTCCATCACATGCGGGCGATCGTATGGGACCATAATCACCTTCTGCTACCAAATAATCTCAAAGATTGGGCCGCATGCTTGGCGGCAATCCAGGACGCAGACATCCGACAAGAATTCTTTCGCATCCAGTCGGAGTTTGCAGAAATCACCCATCAAGATGTCCTTCATACCTCGGGGCAGTTCTACCTCAAATATCAACCGTCCAACAGTGAGATAGACACAACGCTACAAATGCAGGCTGACAACGCCCGCGACCTCATGACCATCATGACAGACGGCGGCTTCATCCACGCTCTGGTCCCATTAGTCGAGTCGAAAGTAGTGATGCTATGTGTAGTTCTGAAACATCGATTAGCTCATGTTGTAATTAAACTTTAATGAACTTGTATGTCTCTTTGGTTTGGACAGTCGTTCAACTTAGATGTAATCGATGCTATTTATTAGTAGGACCATGAATCGTGCTATTAATGTCTTGCTTTTCTCTTCCGATCCTTTTGTTGCATACTTATATATTGCTTATGTATTGTCTGTTGTTTGGCTAGTGCATAGAGATGCCGTCGTATGTCGTGTACAAGGGTAAGGTTCCCGGAGTCTACGACGACTGGGAGGAGTGTCGGAGACAGGTTCACCGTTTCAGCGGTAACAGTTACAAAGGGTACACCACTAGGGCGGAGGCGGAATCTAGATACGCGCGCTATCTAGCGGGAGAGAGGAGGGAGCGTTGGAGGAACCGGATGAAGACCAGTTTCATCGCGATGATGCTCATCGTGATGACCGCAGCTCTCTTCTATGTGATGGTAGTTTAGATGATCGATATCGACTTGTAATGTGAAGACAAACTCGCTACTCGCGGTCTCGAGACTTGTAATGTTCTATCTTTGTTCGGTCTTTTGAATTCGGAGACTAATATGATGAATTGTATTCGGAGACTAATCTTCTATTGTATTCGATGAATCTGCTGTTGCTGTGTGGTGCTGTCTATATTCTGTCCAATAATATATTTTGTAATCTATGCAAATATCAGAAAAGAAAAAAAATAATCCTAATATACATACTAATGGCGCATCACCCCAACGTGCACCATTAGTATGCCAAAGGATACTAATGGCGCATCACCCCGCAGTGCGCCATTAGTATGGCAAAGCACATGTGTAAATATCGCCCCCTGGGAGGCACACTAATGGCGCATGTTGGTCTATACTAATGGCGCACCAGTGGTGCGCCATTAGTATTTAATACTAGTGGCGTGGTACTAGTGGCGCACCAGTGGTGCGCCATTAGTAGGCAAAACTGGTGCGCCACTAGTAGGCCTTTTCCTAGTAGTGTAGGATGCATCCTACGAGAATGCGCGAGCGTCAACGACGATGACTTAAGGAGTAAAGAACATTTGACGCAGTTGCTCCTGACGAAGTTGCACAAGAGATTCAAGTTCCCCGACCGGGATGATAACATAGAAGAATCGTGGGATGATCCGAAGATGAAAAAGATTAACAATCATGCCATGGGCATGTTCAGCAATGATTTGGCCTCCTGGAAAGGGAGGGTGAAACGAGCTATTGAGGCTGAGGAACCCCTGTCCAAGATTCTGGAGGAAAATACGACACTTACGGTAGAGGAGTTCGAAAAGTTCAAGGACACTTGCGCTACCGAGGCAGCCAAGGCTAAGGCTGCGAAATTCAAGAGCCTTAAGCAAAGGAACACGGGGAAGCATCCCCTCGGAAGCCGTGGCTACCTCAGTAAAAGGCCCATATGGGATAAGGAGGACGCGGAACGTGAAGCCGCGGGTCTCCCAGACCCCTTCGTGAAGTTCACCAACCCCTTGGAGCGTGACTTCATCAGGGCCCGCTACAAGTGGGACAAGGAAAAGAAGGTTTTTTACCCGGACAAGATCACGAGGAAATTGATTAGACTACTGGTAATTATTCTTTTACCACCTTACATTTAGCTCCATATCTAGTCGACTACACATTCCTAAACCGTTCACGCTCCTTCTGCAGGAGAAGCAACACCAGCTTGCAACCGAAAGCCCTACTTCTCCGATGAGGCCCAAGTGGGGCACCCCTCTCAACCGGGCCTTGAATGAACTTAAGGGACTCCCTTTGGGCCAGCGCCCGCAATATGGTCGTGTGCACGACGCTGGAGATGGCGCCACGTGGAAGGTGTTTTACAACGAGGGCCCAGAGGCCAAGAAACAGAAAAAGAAGTTTAGTCAGGTGGACATCGACGCGAAGGTGAAGCTTGCGGTCGAGAAAAAAGCAGCTTAGGACGCGAAAAAACAGCCGAGGAGAAAAATGAGTTGCTACTGCAAGCAGTCAATGTAGCTGTAACTGCCTGCAGAAATGATTTTTCTACTAACTTGGTTCCAGCTATCATCAACTGGACGAAGGAAAGCCCAGACAAGATGGTACATGATTTCCCGTTGCCCAGTTTCGTCGGGAGCAACTCCATGAACAACACCACCACCGCACCATCACTTGCTTACGCAACCGAGCCTCCTCTAGCAGCCGCTCCCGCTCATAGCAGCCCGTCCTCAGTCTCTGGCGCGCTCGGTGGGCTTTCGTCTTTGGCTGAGCTCGACGCCGTCACAGTAATTACATCTCGCACCAACATATATATATATATATATATATATATATATATATATATATATATATATATATATATATATATATATATAGAATATTCCATTTTCGTTGCCTTTCGGATGATTTACGCCACAGACATATGTGTTTGCAGGCCAAAGAAACCCCGTGCACCATACTCTACTTGATCGAAGGCCAGAAGGTGGACGTGGGAAAGGGGATGATAATGAACCCCTTGCAACCCACGTTCCACAACCAGCCGATCCCCGCTAGGCACTTCAGGGTTAGCTTGTCCAGTGTGAAATCGGGGCACGAGCATTTGCCTCCTCCAGTACATCTTGTGGGAGAGGACGACGAGACCCCGCCGCGGATTGGAAACTGCAAGGGTTGGGTGCTGCTATGGCCGAAGAATCTTATTCGTCTAGAGCCGGCCGAGAGCACACCAATAACCACACATCAACAACCATGTGCGGAGACCACCACCCCGCCTACGCAATTACCAGCTCCTATTGTGTCGGGTGAGAGCGGCGGACGACGTGATGAAGGGGGTGCAATAGTACTGGCTGATGTAATCGGTCATGTAGAACATATAATGGATGATGAGACGGAGGTTGACCCAATGGGTTTCCTCAATAGAAACACGTATGACTGTGACATAGATATGATGAGTCAACCATATGACGAATCGGGCTATCAGCATGCTAATGAGGATATGGATGATCTGCCCGGGCAGGAAGGTCGTAGCAGGGATTGCAAAAAGTCTCTCTTCATGAAATCCTCACAGGACACGCCTGAAAATGCCGCTTCAACACAGGCTCAACTAGCCGAGGGTCATACAGTGCTTAGCCCGGGAACACTAGGGCAGGGGTTAAGGAAGGGTCTGGAAGGTGTGCCCAAGAAAAAGGAGAGGAAGAGATCGGGGAAGATAGCTGCCTCCAAACAAGCCAGAGCACATAGCAGCCAGATGATGGATTCTGAAGAGCGTGTACCCGTGAAAGGTGCGGCCATGTTCCATCTCACGGGTGAGCCGATGCTACCATCAAAACCGCTGGAGGCACTATCAGGGGATCTCAGGAGACTGCACGACCATGTGCTGTCGACTGAGAAAAGCCTACAGCCTCGAAGGATCCAGGATATCCGACATATGCGGCTCGTGTGCCTGAGGGGAAGTGCTACGTCGACACACGGCCCGCGGAGGTGTTCTTCCTGCGGTTTGACCATATCTTTGAGATGTTTCTGACAAGGCGGCTTGATTTTACAATCTTCCGCCTTTTTGCGCTACATATGAGCTCCGTCATGAAGAGAGAAGAACTCTCGCAAATCTGTGTGGCAGATCCGTACTACATGCACGAGTCTTTCTTGAGTCTCGGAGACTTTGAGCGTGAAACTGCTAGGGACTACCTCCAAAACTTCATGTTACAGAATAAGGACCAGGAAATTGTCCTCCTGCCTTATCATCCAAAGTAAGTCAGTTCCAGACAACCCTTTTGTAAATTTCAATCATTCCTTCTCGCTCATATGAAGAATAATTTGAGGTATATTTTCCCCGCAGCAACGGGCGCGCCGTCCTTATCGTTCTTTACCCGCGAGTGTCCCACGCCATGTATTTCGACCCTTCGAGTGACCACGAGAAGAAGGACTACACCCACATAATGATTATTCTGGATGATGCTCTCCAAGGCTTCAGCATTAGAGGTGGCCACATGCAGATCAGGAAACAAAGGAACAAGAAGATGGGTTTCGCGCATAAAACTAACTTCTGCTGCATCCATGTCCCAAAACCAAGCAAGAAGGATGGATTCTACATCCTCCATCTCATGATTGAGTTCAGCACGGATCACCAAAAGCTTCGCATGACAAGCAGAAATGATGAACATATCCACAAGTGGCTAGACTCTCATGGAGAAGCGGATTATAAACTTAGAGATGACTTCTTTCGCATCCAAAGGGTCATTGCGACGATCATCATGAAAAAAGTCGTGGATGAGAAGGGGATGTTCCACCACGGCCCTATATCGCGAGCTGACGTCCGAACTCGCATAGGCATGCAATGTCAAGACCTCATGCGTTCAAGAAACTAGGGTCCATCCTCGATGATATGGAATGATGGAACTTCTAGTGATTTACGATGCCGATGATGATGATATGTGATAATCCCCAAGTGTAGGGAATCATCGTAGCAATTTCCAAAGGTGGAAGTGATAAGTATGGAGTGTCGAACCCACAAGGAGCTAAAGGTAAGATCAATATTCTCTCAAGCCCTATCTGCCACATATACGACTCTACGTACACCGAACATTTGCTTCCAACTAGAAACGAGAAATAAAACTATGTTGTGGGTATGAAGAGGATAACTTTGCATGATATCGGAGAGCTAAAATATAAAAGTAGTTGCTGTTATCATAAAGTTAGAATATACTACTAAATATTATAAATAGCGAGTGTGGAATAATGATGGATCGGTGTGCGGAATTGTCCTAGGCAATTGTTAACAAGACCGATAGTCGTCATTGCAATTTCATATGAGGGAGAGGCATAAGCTAACATACTTTCTCTTCTTGGATCATATGCACTTATGATTGGAACTCTAGCAAGCATCCGCAACTACTAAAGATCATTAAGGTAAAACCCAACCATAGCATTAAAGCATCAAGTCCTCCTTATTCCCATACGCAACAACCCCCTTACTCGGGTTTGTGTTTCAGTCACTCACCAACCCACTATAAGCAAATCATGAATATATTGCAACACCCTACGGCGGGAATCCCTCACGCTTGCGCGACACGGAGGGCACAATAGGACAACACCAAAATAAAAATACAACTCATACTGATGAACCACAAGTATAGGGGATCTATCGTAGTCCTTTCGATAAGTAAGAGTGTCGAACCCAACGAGGAGCAGAAGGAAATGATAAGCGGTTTTCAGCAAGGTATTCTCTGCAAGTACTGAAATAAGTGGTAACAGATAGTATTGTGATAGGATAATTTGTAACGAGCAACAAGTAACAAAAGTAAATAAAGTGCAGCAAGGTGGCCCAATCCTTTTTGTAGCAAAGGACAAGCCTGGACAAACTCTTATATAGAGAAAAGCGCTCCCGAGGACACATGGGAATTATTGTCAAGCTAGTTTTCATCACGTTCATATGATTCGCGTTCGGTACTTTGATAATTTGATATGTGGGTGGACCGGTGCTTGGGTGCTGTACTTACTTGAACAAGCATCCCACTTATGATTAACCTCTATTGCAAGCATCCGCAACTACAACAAAAGTATTAAGGTAAACCTAACCATAGCATGAAACATATGGATCCAAATCAGCCCCTTACGAAGCAACGCATAAACTAGGGTTTAAACTTCTGTCACTCTAGCAACCCATCATCTACTTATTACTTCCCAATGCCTTTCTCTAGGCTCAAATAATGGTGAAGTGTTATGTAGTCGACGTTCACATAACACCACTAGAGGCTAGACAACATACATCTCATCAAAATATCGAACGAATACCAAATTCACATGACTACTAATAGCAAGACTTCTCCCATGTCCCCAGGAACAAACGTAACTACTCACAAAGCATATTCATGTTCATAATCAGAGGGGTATTAATATGCATAAAGGATCTGAACATATGATCTTCCACCAAATAAACCAACTAGCATCAACTACAAGGAGTAATCAACACTACTAGCAACCTACTAGTACCAATCCCGGACTTGGAGACAAGAATTGGATACAAGAGATGAACTAGGGTTTTGAGAGGAGATGGTGCTGGTGAAGATGTTGATGGAGATTGCCCTCTCCCGATGAGAGGAGCATTGGTGATGACAATGGTGATGATTTCCCCCTCCCGGAGGGAAGTGTCCCCGGCAGAACAGCTCTACCGGAGCCCTAGATTGGTTCCGCCAAGGTTCCGCCTCATGGCGGCGGAGTCTCGTCCCGAAATGATGCTTATGATTTTTTCCTCGACGAAAGACTTCATATAGCAGAAGATGGCCACCGGAGAGCCAACAGGGGGCCCACAAGGCAGGGGGCGCGCCCTGGGGGGTAGGGCGCGCCCCCCATGCTCGTGGCCAGGTGGGGCCCCCTCTGACGTACTTCTTCCGCTCAATATTTTTTATTATTTCCAAAAATTACTTTCGTGGAGTTTCAGGACTTTTGGAGTTGTGCAGAATAGGTCTCTAATATTTGCTCCTTTTCCAGCCCAGAATTCCAGCTGCCGGCATTCTCCCTCCTTATGTAAACCTTGTAAAATAAGAGAGAATAGGCATAAGTATTGTGACATAACGTGTAGTAACAGCCCATAATGCAATAAATATCGATATAAAATCATGATGCAAAATGGACGTATCAACTCCCCCAAGCTTAGACCTCGCTTGTCCTCAAGCGGAAGCCGATAACGATAAATATGTCCACATGTTTAGAGGTAGAGGTGTCGATAAAAATAAAATACGGACATGAGGGCATCATGATTATTCTCATAACAACAACATAAATGAATATTATCATATGATTTCTTATGCTCAAGTAATAATCTATTCACAATGAAAAGTATGAGTCAGAAACTTTATTGAGAACTAACAAACTATAATCTCAGTCATTGAAGTAATTGCAATTTATCATAACATCAGAAAGAGTCTATGTCAGAGCTTTCTAGCAAGTCCACATACTCAACTATCATTTAATCTTTCATAATTGCTAACACTCATGCAATACTTGTGGTTATGGAGTTTTAATCGGACACAGAGAAAGATAGGGGATTATAGTTTCGCCTCCCAACCTTTTCCCTCAAGGGTAATGTCAACAATAATAACTCATGCTGACTTACATCCAATTAGATATATCTATCGGGATCTTTCCAACACCCTGTGCTTGCCAAAGGATAAAATGTAAAAAGGAAAGGTGAAGATCACCATGACTCTTGCATAAGGTAGAAGATGATAGTAACGGATAGGCCCTTCGCAGAGGGAAGCAGAGGTTGCCATGCGCTTTCAGGGTTGGATACACAAAATCTTAATGCGAAAGAACGTCACTTTATATTGCCACTTGTGATATGAACCTTTATTATGCAGTCCGTCGCTTTTATTTCTTCCACATCACAAGATCGTACAAAGCTTATTTCCTCCACACCAATCAATCATACATATTTAGAGAGCAATTTTTATTGCTTGCACCGATGACAACTTACTTGAAGGATCTTACTCAATCCATAGGTAGGTATGGTGGACTCTCATGGCAAAACTGGTTTAAGGGTTTTTGGAAGCACAAGTAGTATCTCTACTTGGTGCTAAGAATTTGGCTAGCATGAGGGGGAAAGGCAAGCTCAACATGTTGGATGATCCATGACAATATACTTTATCTCAGATATAAGAAAACATAACCCATTACGTTGTCTTCCTTGTCCAACATCAACTCTTTAGCATGTCATATTTTAATGAGTGCTCCCAATCATAAAAGATGTCCAAGATAGTATATCTATATGTGAAGCCTCTCTTTCTTTATTACTTCCTATTAATTGCAATGATGACCAAAGCTATGTTTGCCAACTCTCAACAATTTTTAATCATCATACTCTTTCTATGTGAAGTCATTACCCTCGATAAGATCAATATGATCTCTTTGTTTATATTTTTTATCTTTTCTTTTATTCACTCAAGATCATGGCAAAATAATCAAGCCCTTGACTCAACACTAATCTTTATTATATAGCTCACGGACTCGATTACATAGAGAGATCATAAAGCAAAAACTCAAAACTAGATCATGCCATAAACTTTATTCTACTAGATCAAGATACTACTTATAGGATCGAACTAAGGAAAACGGTAAAGATAGGAGTGTAATGGTGATACGATACCGGGGCATCTCCCCCAAGCTTGGCAGTTGCCAAGGGGAGTGCCCATACCCATGTGATTATGTTTCCTTCTTCGGGGATGGTGTAATATTCTTGGCGATGATGCCTCTCAGGATACGATTCTCCTCCTCGATCTTATTGACTTGCTGCTTGAGGTCCATTATTTCCTTACGTAGCTTTCCTGTAATGGCTAAAGCTCCTTGCACCAAAGGGTGTTGCATAGCTGCGGGAGAACAAGCGACACTCTTCTTCATATTTTCATAAGAAAGAAATCTAACATTGGAATGGATAACCGAGTTTGGAATGGCTGAGCTCTATAGTTCTCCCATTGTGAACCCAGCTCGGAAGTGAGAAGTGACTTCTTGATCCTCCATGGCATCTATCCTCATCAAATCAGCCTCCATCTCTTCATCCGTTGCTGGCTCAAAGTGGTCAGCATCGCTGTTTGTCCTTGGTTCCGATGCCGGATGAGACACCCGGCTCTCCCCGACTGACTCTTGAGAAGACATCTTGCTCTAATCTGCAACAGCAACAAATCGAAACAAGAACAGAGAATATTTGTGTGATACAGGAGTCAAAACCTTCGGCAGATTATATAATGAATTTTTACCGACCAAAATACGTATCGTGCAAGAAAACGGAGTTCGGAGAGCGCACGAGGTGCCCACGAGGTAGGGGGGGCGCGCCCAGTAGGGTAGGGCGCTCCCTCCACCCTCGTGGTGGCCTCGTGTCCTTCCCGGACTGCTTCTTATTTTTCTATTTTTCTAAATATTCCAAAACGGAGAAATATTGCCATAAAAATTGTTTTGGAGTCGGTTTACTTACCGTACCACATACCTATTCCTTTTCGGAGTCTGAAACGTTTCGGAAAGTGTCTCTTATGTATTCCTCCAGGGTTACGGTTTCAATAACATTGGTTTCAACATTTATAAGATTACCTGAGATATAATGTTTAATTCTTTGACCGTTCACCACCTTCGGATTTGTACCTTCGAAGTTGTTGATTTTTATAGCACCAGAATGATAGACCTCCTCGATAACGTAGGGGCCTTCCCATTTAGAGAGAAGTTTTCCTGCAAAAAATCTTAAACGAGAGTTGTATTGCAATACATAATCACCTACATTAAACTCACGCTTTTGTATCCTTTTGTCATGCCATCTTTTAACTTTTTCTTTAAACAACTTGGCATTTTCATAAGCTTGGGTTCTCCATTCATCAAGTGAGCTAATATCAAATAACCTCTTCTCACCAGCAAGTTTGAAATCATAGTTGAGCTCTTTAATAGCCCAATATGCCTTATGTTCTAGTTCGAGAGGTAAGTGACATGCTTTTCCATAAACCATTTTATATGGAGACATACCCATAGGATTTTTATATGCAGTTCTATAGGCCCATAATGCATCATCAAGTTTCTTGGACCAATTCTTTCTAGATCTATTGACAGTCTTTTGCAAAATTAATTTGAGCTCTCTGTTGCTCAATTCTACTTGACCACTAGACTGTGGGTGATAAGGAAATGCAATTCTATGATTAACATCATACTTAGCAAGCATTTTTCGAAAAGCACCATGAATAAAATGTGAACCACCATCAGTCATTAAATATCTAGGGACTCCAAACCTCAGAAAAATAACTTCTTTAAGCATTTTAATAGAAGTGTTATGATCAGCACTACTAGTTGGAATAGCTTCCACCCACTTAGTAACGTAATCAACGGCAACTAAAATATGTGTATATCCATTAGACGCAGGAAAATGTCCCATATAATCAAAGCCCCAAACATCAAATGGTTCAATAACAAGTGAATAGTTCATAGGCATTTCTTGACGTCTACTAATATTATCAATTCTTTGACATTCATCACAAGATAAGACAAACTTACGGGCATCCTTGAAGAGAGTAGGCAAATAAAAACCGGATTGCAATACCTTATGTGCAGTTCTATCTCCAGCGTGGTGTCCTCCATAAGCTTCGGAGTGACACTTGTGTAGGATCTGTTCCTGTTCATGCTCAGGTACACAACGTCTAATAACACCATCTACTCCTTCTTTATAAAGATGTGGGTCATCCCAAAAGTAATGTCTCAAATCATAGAAAAACTTTTTCTTTTGGTGGTATGTGAAAATAGGTGGTATAAATTTAGCAACAATGTAATTAGCATAATCAGCATACCATGGAGCAGTACGAGAAGCATTTATGACATTTAATTGCTCACCAGGAAAACTATCATCACTAGGTAGTGGGTCATCAAGAACATTTTCTAACCTAGACTTGTTGTCTGCAACGGGGTTCTCAGCTCCCTTTCTATCAACAATATGCAAATCAAATTCTTGTAGCAAGAAAACCCATCTAATGAGTCTAGGTTTAGCATCTTTCTTTTCCATAAGATATTTAATAGCAGCATGATCAGTGTGAATAGTTACTTTAGAATCAACAATATAAGGTCTGAACTTATCACAAGCATATACAACTGCTAAAAATTCCTTTTCAGTGGTAGCATAATTTCTCTGAGCATTGTCTAGAGTTTTGCTAGCATATTGGACAACATTTAATTTCTTATCAACTCTTTGCCCTAGAACAGCACCTACAACATAATCACTAGCATCACACATAATTTCAAAGGGTAAATTCCAATCAGGTGGCTGAACAATAGGTGCAGAGATCAATGCTTTCTTAAGTATTTCAAATGCTTCTACACAATCATCATCAAAGACAAATGGTATATCTTTTTGTAATAAATTAGTCAGAGGCCGAGAAATTTTGGAGAAGTCCTTAATGAACCTCTGTAGCGACCCGGCCTCAGACGGTCAAGTCTCTGTGTTTCTGTGCCATCCCTAGATAAGTATGCTGGCACACACAGTACATCAATGTATATATCAAAGTGCAATCACATGTATAAATAACGTAAAACTGATATATACCTCATAAGTCACAGCGGAAACAAATAGTCGGGTGTGGAGTCCCATCAACGCCATCGGCAGGTTGAGTGTAGACCGTAACCCTGTACCGTACTCTTACTCGTTGGAAGAAAGTATCTGCAACATGATACGTTGCAGCCGTGTAGGTCAGTACATTGAATGTATAGGCAAGATCACTGTAAGAAAAATAGATGATAAACTATACTATATGCAGTATGACTTTGTGGCTCTGTATCTGAGTTTTGTTTGCGTAAAAGCTGATTTTATTTTCCTATAACAAAGGAACATCAGGAGTCTTTACTACGGAGTTTTCTATCATGACATGGTTCCGCCAACCGATGTCTCATAGCCCAAAATCATCATAACTTGCCCACAATTATGTTATAAGTCCGGTGTTGAGAGTTCCGAGATAGATCCAAGTCCAGAGGCTCAAATTGTTCGTAACCGGGGACACGGCTAATTGATTAGGTTTTAACCCTCTGCAGAGGTTTGTACACTTTACCCGCAAGATTCGATCCCTCTTTTTACGTTCTCGCACTTCAGGGTGTTTGAGAACAAGACGACCGAAACATGGTCTTCCAAAGAGTTCCCCTGACGACTGTCCGGTGCTCATCCAATCCTACCGTCGTTCTACATCTGCTAGCACCATCCCAACCAGAGTCACAACTAAGGTGAACCAAGCTAGAGCCCATAGTGACTTGCGGTTGCACATGTAAGCTTCTGGGCATGAAGTATTCTTCCGTCTCTTTGAGTCTGGGTGAAGCTTTCCGCAAGATGTCATGGCGCTTCTCCATGCATCCCGGCCATCCACTGGTTTCTCTAGGGTGCCCGTCAACCGTCCTTCACCCAGTAGTGTGTATTGAATTCTTGTCTCGAGTCTTGAAGTCTTGAGGCCGTGAAGATGCAGTCCTCGCATATGCCATCATGGAGTTGTCGTCATTGACGTGGAGTCCTCCTTCTTCACACGACTCTCGTGCACTCATACCAAACCCCGTCTACTATAGCGTAGCATTAAAATAAATAACGTCCCGGGCTTGGTAACAGGGTGATGGGTTCCTACCTCATGCATACTACTCAACTACAAGAATTCAATATCACTACTGGAGGGATTGTTGCAAAGATGACACTAAATGCAATAAAACATAGGTATGAAAAACATGGTCAAAGTGAACTTGCCTGGTAATACTTGATGAAGATAATAACGCTCTCAGAATAATGACTTGGTAGAACTATTCGTCACTCCGTTGAAATCTATATAGTCAAACATTGCATTCATATAAGCAAACATACTAGCAAGCAATTCTAACACTCCTAATAGAACCAACAAATAAAATGCAAATCAACAAGGGACACCAAATAAAAACAAAGGAAAACTACACCACGAAACTACTAAAGAAAACTCTAAGACATAACACAAAATAGTTGTCCTAAGTAAAACTTAACAACAAATAAAACACTAAACTAATAAGTTAACATAAAATAAAAAATAAAACAACTAAGTTAAAAGAAAGTATTTTTCATAAAATTTTATTTGTAAAAGGAAAGAAATAAAAAGCTTTTGTGAAACACCAACTATGACCTAAACAAGTTTTCATACGAAAACTAAATAAAATAAAATTTTAAAATAATATAAATTTTTATTTTGTTAACCAACAGAACAAAACTAAGAGTTTGTCAAAAGTGACAAAAATAAAAAAAACTATTAAAACTATAAAGAAAAATCAAAACAAAACTATAACTAAAACCGTACTATTTTGATAAAAACCTAATTTTAAAATAAACTAAAAATCAAATACTCAACACTACTGGATAGTTAAAGGTCCTAGTGACCAGGATAAAAAAGAATCAATCAAAAATATTTTATAAAGCTCAAGTTATGGGCAAATTACTAATTTGAACAAATTTCATCAACTTCAATTTTGAACAACTCAAATATGAAATCCAATTGCACTAGCAGAAACTTCAAGAAATTATAAAACTAATGCAAAAAGAAACACCAAATTTGGATCTAAAACATAAAAAGTATAAGCAATATAAAATCAGAACTATTCTGTTTTTAAAACAGAAACGAAAATCAAAACAAAAAAGAACAATCGGGCACTAGCTACGTGGCCTACTGCTATGGGGCCAGGGAGGTGGGCGATCTAAACTATCTAGCGCTCGGTCGTAAAATAACACAAACGTGTACGGGCTAAAACAGAAAGACCGATCGGCTAAAACGACTAGACCTGAACCGATCTAAACCGAAGAAAAACCATGACTAAAAACCGTAACAAACCGGAACAAAACCGATCTAATTAAAAAATGTAACCGTTCGTTAGATCTAATCTGTGCCGTCAATAACGGATCGGACGGTGGAGGTTGCTTACAGCGGTGGTGGCGTCTCCGGCGAGGTCGTCGTCGGCGGTGGCGGCTCGGACGTCGTCGGTGGCGGCGCTCCGGTCGTCGGCGGGGTCGGCGGAGGAGACAAGGGGATGCAGAGGTCGGAGGCGGTTCCAACGATGGTCGCCAGTTCGCTCGGGGACGAGGGAGACGGGCGGCAGTGAGCTTGGGGCGACGGTGATGTTCGGTGGTTGATGGCGACGGCGCTTCGGCTGTGCTGGAGGTTAGGCGAGTGGTTGGGAAGGTGTAGTAGAGGGAGGGTAGCACGATGGTGGTGTCAGCGGGTCTCGGGGAGGTCGGAGGCGACGGCGGCGAGCAATGGCGCGTGGCGGCAGAAAGCTTCTCCAGCAAGGGATTGCGGGTGGTGCAGGGGCTCCGGTGGTTCTTCGGCTCGTCCGAGAGCACGGCGAGGTGCGGATCGGCAAGGCGGATGCGATGGTGGTGGATAAGGTGGTTGGAATGGCAGGTGGAGGCGCAGCAAGACGGCGGAGCTGCGGTGGTGCGAAGGAACTCCGGCGAGATTGGGACGGAGCTGTAGGGCACGGGAGATCGAGGTTTTCGCGAAAATCGGACGAGGAGGAGGAGGGGAATATTTATAGGGAGGCCGGCTTGCGCGAGGGGCAAAGAATCGAGCGAATCCCGCGAGGATTTGGATTGGCAGAAACGAACTCTTGCGCGTGCAGGATTCGGGCGTGGCTTGAGGAAGAAGAAGATGCGGGCCCCACTGTCAGTGAGAGAGACAGGCGAGCGAGAGCGAGAGGAGGGGTCGGGCGACCGGGTGGTAGCGGTTCGGGCGCGGGGGCGAGCTGCTGGGCCAGCTGGGCCGTTGGGAGAGAGGTAGGGTCCGCTAGGCTGCGGCCTTCGGCCAATTTTGTTATATAAAATACAGACAAAAAATAAATAAAACAAGACATAAATAAAGAGAAATTATTATATAGACATATAATATATATATAAATACAGAAAAATAAATCGTAAAACGTAGTCTATTTCCCAAGTCCAAATAAAATCCAAGCAAAATCACAAAAGTCAAAGAGCGCTGCTGTTGCAATAAAACCCAATAAAATCATTTTTAAAACACCAGAATGATTTCAAATTTACTTTCCTCCAATTTTATATTGTAGGGAATCATTTTACCCTAATTTCCAAATAATTTATTTTTGGAGAAAAATAATTTGAATAAAACCCAAATAACTCCTAAATGGTTTTGAATTTGATTTCAAACCGCTTCCAACTCTATTTCATATAATTTGAAGAAGTCATTTTATCTTCTCTCATGAAAATCATTGAGTTGCATAAAGCTTCAGAATTTGAAATATGTCCAAATGGAATTCAAGTCTTGTCAAAACCATTTTCATTTTTTAAATGAAAGAAGTCATAGTATCCTCACTCTAGGGTTTTGTGATGAAATGAATTGGAATTCATGAAGATCATAATGCAAAGATGAAAGTTTTGGGAAAGTCCTTTTATTCCCTCTCGTTCAACTTTCAAAAGGTTTCAAATTTCACTCACTTTCAGTCAATCAATCAACCATTCAATCAAACAAACAAACACAAATATTTATTTAATATAACATTCCAAATTTTAGAATATTGGGATGTTACAAACCTACCACACTTAAAATGAATCTCGTCCTCGAGATTCGAAAAGACTAGAAAGAAAAGGTTAGGGTTTGGAGGTCATCCAACAAATCCACCGATCATCACAGAGATACGGGGTGCTACCACACTTAAAAGCAAGGCTATGGTTCCGACAAAATTCATGTACTCCATCCTTTGGGTTGACGGTGTCGGTCTTCTCATATCTTCATGATAATTCCCACTCCGGGGTCCTTTTTCCGAAAACACGTGTCCTTTCATCCCGGTGAGGTTCTTCCGAGACTGGGTCTTCTTATCTGACAGGTCTGTCGCCAATACTAAACAACTTTCGAAATCTCATGGTGGTCAATCATTATTGGCTTCTCCTGCAAGAAATGGTCCTAGGTTGAATCTCACCGTATAACCTACGGTTGGCAACGGTTGCCTGTAAAGGGTTCCATCGTCCTACCATTCTATGGTTTTATGGCTTATCGCGTCGATACTCTTCTAAGGTTTTCAAGTCTCTCTGATTTTCCATCAACATATGATAGTTCATGATAGAAGTCTCCGGTATGGGGGCCAATCCATCCCGTACTTGAACCATTACTACATATGCAGACATCGAATCACGTATTCTAACACTTGGGCATACTCACAAGCATGGCAGAACTTCTCTTCTCCACGATCTGCGTTCGGGTAAATCCGTATGTCCTGCAAGCCAAACAAAACCTCTATCGTTTCTTCACAACTCTCGAGTTTACGTAACATCCTATGGAACGTCCGCTGATGAAATCACAACTTCTTCCATAATTTCTTCCTACAACAAGGTTGTGCTTGTTCCTTTTAAATCCTGGGTCCTGTGGGTTATGGCCCACTTCAATACTTGTATATCTTTAACTCATCTTTGGAGTTACTATTGTTCCATATTCCAAAATTACATCTCCTTCAAATCCAATAGTGCTTCATTCCTTCATACTCTTGGGGTAATCATCATAACAAAAAAAAACTCCAACTCATTTTTTCCAAACTCCACTCTATGGAATCCATTTTCCTTTCCATTGGTCAGGTGTCCTCACAGGGTATTACCACAAAAATAAATTGTACTGGTGCATCCATAATTCATACTCTCTTCATGTCAAATCATGTATTACATCCTTAATCACTACTCAAAATTCAAATACCAAAGTACTTTATTACAAATGTTGCCATCCACATAGTTTGGTATGGTCAAGCATTACTTCCATCTTTATTCATTTGCCCTACTTGAAGATGCGTCAATCACACTGGAATTGTTCGAGGTGATCCTTGAAATCATCGATCTTCTGCTTCATCATGGTGGCCATCAGCTTCATCTCCATCATATCTGCACGTACGTACCTCGCTCACCTATTCCTGAGTGTGACGGAGTCTTGCTTCAAGTATTTCTCCAATCTGACGTATGGCTTCCAAAGCAGCTTCATGAACAGAGTTGAAGAATGTTGCTCGTGGTACTCGAGAAATGAAAAGGTACTGACCCATAGGCTTTGGGCAAACTCCCTTCACACGATGGAGGTGTAACTCCACTTACCAAAGCTCAACTCCATTCTCCATGAAAGGATAACCCTTGTAGACTGCATCTCCTTCAAGATGAATATGCTTCATCATGTCCTTCAGGATCTTTGGGTAATCCCGGTCACTAGTCAGGGTCATGATCGTTTCCGGGCCCTTGAGAAAAGACTCGTAAAGGCTTGTCATCTGCAAGTATAAGATATAAGGGGTACTAAGGGTAATGTATGTATTTCCTTGGGTGAAATGTGCTTTTTTTGGAAAAGGTTTGGGATCAGCTTGTCTAGGGGTTCAAGGTTTAAGTCTGGGTGAGATAATGAGAGAGGCACTCACAATCAACAACAACTCATAACATTCCACAATTTAGAAGAGGGTATCCATCCTTGTGTTCTTCATTGGTGTGTCCTATTTCTCCGCAAATCTTGCAGCCACAAGGTTTCTTCATCGGGTTAGCCAAGTGCTTCCGGATGAGACGGGATCTTAACAGAGTCTTCTTGAATTCCTCCCAAGTTCTTGCTCCGTTACATCCTTTTATGGCATGATGCATTTTCCACCAGGTTGCAGCACTTTCTATAAAGTACCGAAGAGCATATTGAACCTCATACTTCCTTGCAATCAAATTTTTCCTGAAGTGATCCTCCATGTTTTGAATCCATAGCTCTGCCTCCAACTGAATCGTCGGTCTAGAGAATACCAGTCCATCTTCCTTCCTCATCTATTGGGCCCAAGGGCTTTGGGGTGAGATAAGAGAGATAGAGATAGATACACACAACACAAACAATAATTTTGAAAATGGATTTTATTGTGGCTGTCGAGAAACATCACACAACTGGCAGCTCACAAGTCGTCGCATCTAACGTAAGTATATAACAGGGATTTGGTCTTACAAAGGTCAAATAATTCTTCAGATTCTCCAAATTCTTCAAGTCTTCGCAGTCTTCAACTGTTGTAGCTTCTTTCTTTGAAATGTATCATGAAATCTTCTTTACTCTAAAGAGGTCATCGGTTGTCCGATGTCTTGTCCTTCTTGGAGCGGCTTCAGTTGATCCTCCGTGTGGTCAAAAGGGAAAGGGTATATTCTAACTATTTGAGGTAAGAGAGGATATTTGATAATGAAAATATTAGAAGTAAGGGTATTTTTGAAAATAAAGTTTTAGAGATTTCCTATCCTAGGGGCTTTCCGATTTCTAGGGTCATGTCCTACAGTCAACATGTGCTCTGATACCATATCTGTAGCGACCCGACCTCAGACGGTCAAGTCTCTGTGTTTCTATGCCATCCCTGGATCAGTATGCTGGCACACACAGTACATCAATGTATATATCAAAGTGCAATCACATGTATAAATAACGTAAAACTGATATATACCTCATAAGTCACAGCGGAAACAAATAGTCGGGTGTGGAGTTCCATCAACGCCATCGGCAGGTTGAGTGTAGACCGTAACCCTGTACCGTACTCTTACTCGTTGGAAGAAAGTATCTGCAACATGATACGTTGCAGCCGTGTAGGTTAGTACATTGAATGTATAGGCAAGATCACTGTAAGAAAAATAGATGATAAACTATACTATATGCAGTATGACTTTGTGGCTCTGTATCTGAGTTTTGTTTGCGTAAAAGCTGATTTTATTTTCCTATAACAAAGGAACATCAGGAGTCTGTACTACGGAGGTTTCTATCATGACATGGTTCCGCCAACCGATGTCTCATAGCCCAAAATCATCATAACTTGCCCACAATTATGTTATCAGTCCGGTGTTGAGAGTTCCGAGATAGATCCAAGTCAATAGGCTCAAATTGTCCATCACCGGGGACACGGCTAATCGATTAGGTTTTAACCCTCTACAGAGGTTTGTACACTTTACCCGCAAGATTCGATCCCTCTTTTTA
Organism: Triticum aestivum; assembly: GCF_018294505.1. NCBI lineage: Eukaryota > Viridiplantae > Streptophyta > Magnoliopsida > Poales > Poaceae > Triticum > Triticum aestivum. Next base: position 24,262,072 of record NC_057796.1, read on the forward strand.
CGTTCTCGCACTTCAGGGTGGTTGAGAACAAGACGACCGAAACATGGTCTTCCAAAGAGTTCCCCTGGCCACTGTCCGGTGCTCATCCAATCCTACCGTCGTTCTACATCTGCTAGCACCGTCCCAGCCAGAGTCACAACTAAGGTGAACCAAGCCAGAGCCCATAGTGACTTCCGGTTGCACAGGTAAGCTTCCGGGCATGAAGTATTCTTCTATCTCTTTGAGTCTGGGTGAAGCTTTCCGCAAGATGTCATGGTGCTTCTCCATGCATCCCGGCCATCCACTGGTTTCTCCAGGGTGCCCGTCAACCGTCCTTCACCCAGTAGTGTGTATTGAATTCTTCTCTCGAGTCTTGAAGTCTTGAGGCCTTGAAGATGCAGTCCTCGCATATGCCATCATGGAGTTGTCGTCATTGACGTAGAGTCCTCCTTCTTCACACCACTCTCGTGTACTCATACCAAACCCCGTCTACTATAGCGTAGCATTAAAATAAATAATGTCCCGGGCTTGGTAACAGGGTGATGGGTTCCTACCTCATGCATGCTACTCAACTACAAGAATTCAATATCACTACTGGAGGGATTGTTGCAAAGATGACACTAAATGCAATAAAACATAGGTATGAAAAACATGGTCAAAGTGAACTTGCCTGGTAATACTTGATGAAGATAATAACGCTCTCAGGTAGAACTATTCGTCACTCCGTTGAAAATCTATATAGTCAAACATAACATTCATATAAGCAAGCATACTAGCAAGCAATTCTAACACTCATAATAAAACCAACAAATAAAATGCAAATCAACAAGGGACACCAAATAAAAACAATGGAAAACTACACCACGAAACTACTAAAGAAAACTCTAAGACATAACACAAAATAGTTGTCCTAAGTAAAACTTAACAACAAATAAAACACTAAACTAATAAGTTAACAAAAATAAAAAAAATAAAACAACTAAGTTAACAGAAAGTATTTTTCATAAAATTTTATTTGTAAAAGGAAACAAATAAAAAGCTTTTATGAAACACTAACTATGACCTAAACAAGTTTTCATACGAAAACTAAATAAAATAAAATTTTAAAATAATATAAATTTTTATTTTGTTGACCAACAGAACAAAACTAAGAGTTTGTCAAAAGTGACAAAAAGAAAAAACAATTAAAACTATAAAGAAAAGACTAAAACAAAACTATAACTAAAACCGTACTGTTTTGATAAAAACCTAATTTTAAAATAAACTAAAAATAAAATACTCAACACTACTGGATAGTTAAAGGTCCTAGTGACCAGGATCAAAAAGAATCAATCAAAAATATTTTATAAAGCTCAAGTTATGGGCAAATTACTAATTTGAACAAATTTCATCAAATTCAATTTTAAACAACGAAATATGAAATCCAATTGCACTAGCAGAAACTTCAAGAAATTATAAAACTAATGCAAAAAGAAACACCAAATTTGGATCTAAAACATAAAAGTTATAAGCAATATAAAATCAAAACTATTCTGTTTTTAAAACAGAAACGAAAATCAAAAAAAAAAAACAATGGGGCACTAGCTACGTGGCCTACTGCTATCGGGCCAGGGAGGTGGGCGATCTAAACTATCTAGCGCTCGGTCGTAAAATAACACAAACATGTACGGGCTAAAACAGAAACACCGATCGGCTAAAACGACTAGACCTGAACCGATCTAAACCGAAGAAAAACCGCCACTAAAAACCGTAACAAACCGGAACTAAACCGATCTAATTAAAAAAACGTAACCGTTCGTTAGATCTAATCTGTGCTGTCAATAACGGATCGGACTGTGGAGGTTGCTTACAGCGGTGGTGGCGTCTCCGGCGAGGTCGTCGGCGGCGGTGGCGGCGCGGACGTCATCGTCGGCGGCGCTCCGGTCGTCGGCGGGGTTAGCGGAGGAGACAAGGGGATGCAGAGGTCGGAGGCGGTTCCAACGATGGTCGCCAGTGTGCTCGGGGACGAGGGAGACGGGCGGCGGTGATGTTCGGTCTTTGATGGCGTCGGCGCTTCGGCTGCGCTGTAGCTTAGGCGAGTGGTTGGGAAGGTGTAGTAGAGGGAGGGGAGCACGATGGTGGTGTCGGCGGGTCTCGGGGAGGTCGGAGGCGACGGCGGCGAGCAATGGCGCGTGGCGGCAGAAAGCTTCTCCAGCGAGGGATTGCGGGTGGTGCAGGGGCTCTGGTGGTTCTCCGGCTCGTCCGAGAGCACGGCGAGGTGCGGATCGGGAAGGCGGATGCGATGGTGGTGGATAAGGTGGTTGGAATGGCAGGTGGAGGCGCGGCAAGGCGGCGGAGCTGCGGTGGTGCGAAGGAACTCCTGCGAGATTGGGATGGAGCTGTAGGGCACGGGAGATCGAGGTTTTCGCGAAAATCGGACAAGGAGGAGGAGGGGAATATTTATAGGGAGGCCGGCTTGCGCGAGGGGCAAAGAATCGAGCGAATCCCGCGAGGATTTGGATTGGCAAAAACAAACTCTTGCGTGTGCAGGATTCGGGCGTGGCTTGAGGAAGAAGAAGATGCGGGCCCCACTGTCAGTGAGACAGACAGGCGAGCGAGAGTGAGAGGAGGGTTCGGGCGACCGGGTGGTAGCGGTTCGGGCGCGGGGGCGAGCTGCTGGGCCAGCTGGGCCGTTGGGAGAGAGGTAGGGTCCGCTAGGCTGCGGCCTTCGGCCAATTTTGTTATATAAAATACAGACATGAAAAAAAAACAAGACACAAATAAAGAGAAATTATTATATAGACATATAATATATATAAAAATTCAGAAAAATAAATCCTAAAACATAGACTATTTCCCAAGTCCAAATAAAATCCAAGCAAAATCACAAAAGTCAAAGAGCGCCGCTGTTGCAATAAAACCCAATAAAATCATTTTTAGAACACCAGAATGATTTCAAATTTACTTTCCTCCAATTTTATATTGTAGGGAATCATTTTACCCTAATTTCCAAATAATTTATTTTTGGAGAAAAATAATTTGAATAAAACCCAAATAACTCCTAAATGGTTTTGAATTTGATTTCAAACCGCTTCCAACTCTATTTCATATAATTTGAAGAAGTCATTTTATCTTCTCTCATGAAAATCATTGAGTTGCATAAAGCTTCGGAATTTGAAATATGTCCAAATGGAATTCAAGTCTTTTCAAAACCATTTTCATTTTTTCTAAATGAAAGAAGTCATATTATCCTCACTCTAGGGTTTTGTGATGAAATGAATTTGAATTCATGAAGATCATAATGCAAAGATGAAAGTTTTGGGAAAGTCCTTTTATTCCCTCTCGTTCAACTTTCAAAAGGTTTAAAATTTGACTCAATTTCGGTCAATCAATCAACCATTCAATCAAACAAACAAACACAAATATTTATTTAATATAACATTCCAAATTTTAGAATATTGGGATGTTACAAATCTAGCACACTTAAAATGAATCTCGTCCTCGAGATTCGAAAAGGCTAGAAAGAAAAGGTTAGGGTTTGGAGGTCATCCAACAAATCCACCGATCATCACAGAGGTACGGGGTGCTACCACACTTAAAAGCAAGGCTATGATTCCGAAAAAATTCATGTACACCATCCTTTGGGTTGACGGTGTCGGTCTTCTCATATCTTCATGATAATTCCCACTCCGGGGTCCTTTTTCCTAAAACACGTGTCCTTTCATCCCGGTGAGGTTCTTCCGAGACTGGGTCTTCTTACCTGACAGGTCTGTCGCCAATACTAAACAACTTTCGAAATCTCATGGTGGTCAATCATTATTGGCTTCTCCTGCAAGAAATGGTCCTTGGTTGAATCTCACCGTATAACCTACAGTTGGCAACGGTTGCCTGTAAAGGATTCCATCGTCCTACCATTCTATGGTTTTATGGCTTATCGCGTCGATACTCTTCTAAGGTTTTCAAGTCTCTCTGATTTTCCATCAACATATGATAGTTCATGATAGAAGTCTCCGGTATGGGGGCCAATCCATCCCGTACTTGAACCATTACTACATATGCAGACATCGAATCACGTATTCTAACACTTGGGCATACTCACAAGCATGGCAGAACTTCTCTTCTCCACGATCTGCGTTCGGGTAAATCCGTATGTCCTGCAAGCCAAACAAAACCTCTATCGTTTCTTCACAACTCTCGAGTTTACGTAACATCCTATGGAACGTCCGCTGATGAAATCACAACTTCTTCCATAATTTCTTCCTACAACAAGGTTGTGCTTGTTCCTTTTAAATCCTGGGTCCTGTGGGTTATGGCCCACTTCAATACTTGTATATCTTTAACTCATCTTTGGAGTTACTATTGTTCCATATTCCAAAATTACATCTCCTTTAAATCCAATAGTGCTTCATTCCTTCATACTCTTGGGGTAATCATCATAACAAAAAAAAAACTCCAACTCATTTTGTCCAAACTCCACTCTATGGAATACATTTTCCTTTCCATTGGTCAGGTGTCCTCACAGGGTATTACCACAAAAATAAATTGTACTGGTGCATCCATAATTCATACTCTCTTCATGTCAAATCATGTATTACATCCTTAATCACTACTCAAAATTCAAATATCTTAAGGACTTTATTACAAATGTTGTCATCCACATAGTTTGGTATGGTCAAGCATTACTTCCATCTTTATTCATTTGCCATACTTGAAGATGCTTCAATCCCACTGGAATTGTTCGAGGTGATCCTTGAAATCATCGATCTTCTGCTTCATCATGGTGGCCATCAGCTTCATCTCCATCATATCTGCATGTACCTCGCTCAGGTATTCCTGAGTGTGACGGAGTCTTGCTTCAAGTATTTCTCCAATCTGACGTACGGCTTCCAAAGCAGCTTCACGAACAGAATCGAAGAATGTTGCTCGTGGTACTCGAGAAATGAAAAGGTATTGACCCATAGTCTTTGGGCAAACTCCCTTCACACGGTGGAGGTGTAACTCCACTTACCAAAGCTCAACTCCATTCTCCATGAAAGGATAACCCTTGTAGACTGCATCTCCTTCAAGATGAATATGCTTCATCATGTCCTTCAGGATCTTGGGGTAATCCTGATCACTAGTCAGGGCCATGATCGTTTTCGGGACCTTGAGAAAAGACTCGTAAAGGCTTGTCATCTGCAAGTATAAGATATAAGGGGTACTCAGGGTAATGTATGTATTTCCTTTGGGTGAAATGTGCTTTTTTGGAAAAGGTTTGGGATCAGCTTGCCAGGGGTTCAAGGTTTAAGTCTAGGTGAGATAATGAGAGAGGCACTCACAATCAACAACAACTCATACCATTCCACAATTTAGAAGAGGGCACCCATCCTTGTGTTCTTCATTGGTGTGTCCTATTTCTCCACAAATCTTGCAGCCACAAGGTTTCTTCATCGGGTTAGCCAAGTGCTTCTGGATGAGACGGGGTCTTAACAGAGTCTTCTTGAATTCCTCCCAAGTTCTTGCTCTGTTACATCCTTGTATGGCATGATGCATTTTCCACTAGGTTGCAGCACTTTCTATAAAGTACCGAAGAGCATATTGAACCTCATACTTCCTTGCAATCAAATTTTTCCTGAAGTGATCCTCCATGTTTTGAATCCATAGCTTTGCCTCCAACTGAATCGTCGATCCAGAGAATACCAGTCCCTCTTCCTTCCTCATCTATTGGGCCCAAGGGCTTTGGGGTGAGTTAAGAGAGATAGAGATAGATACACACAACACAAACAATAATTTCGAAAATGGATTTTATTTGTGGCTGTCGAGAAACATCACACAACTGACAGCCCACAAATCGTCGCATCTAACGTAAGTATATAACAGGGATTTGGTCTTCTAAAGGTCAAATAATTCGTCAGATTCTCCAAATTCTTCAAGTCTTCGCAGTCTTCAACTGTTGTAGCTTCTTTCTTCGAAATGTATCATGAAATCTTCTTTACTCTAAAGAGGACATCGGTTGTCCGATATCTTGTCCTTCTTGGAGTGGCTTCAGTTGATCCTCCGTGTGGTCAAAAGGGAAAGGGTATATTCTAACTATTTGAGGTAAGAGAGGATATTTGATAAAATCATGAAAATATTAGAAGTAAGGGCATTTTTGAAAATAAAGTTTTAGAGATTTCCTATCCTAGGGGCTTTCCGATTTCTAGGGTCACGTCCTATAGTCAACATGTGCTCTGATACCATATCTGTAGCGACCCGACCTCAGACGGTCAAGTCTCTGTGTTTCTGTGCCATCCCTGGATTAGTATGCTGGCACACACAGTACATCAATGTATATATCAAAGTGCAATCATATGTATAAATAACGTAAAACTGATATATACCTCATAAGTCACAGCGGAAACAAATAGTTGGGTGTGGAGTCCCATCAACGCCATCGGCAGGTTGAGTGTAGACCGTAACCCTGTACCGTACTCTTACTCGTTGGAAGAAAGTATCTGCAACATGATACGTTGCAGCCGTGTAGGTCAGTACATTGAATGTACAGGCAAGATCACTGTAAGAAAAATAGATGATAAACTATACTATATGCAGTATGACTTTGTGGCTCTGTATCTGAGTTTTGTTTGCATAAAAGCTGATTTTATTTTCCGATAACAAAGGAACATCAGGAGTCTGTACTATGGAGTTTTCTATCACGACATGGTTCCGCCAACCGATGTCTCATAGCCCAAAATCATCATAACTTGCCCACAATTATGTTATCAGTCCGGTGTTGAGAGTTCCGAGATAGATCCAAGTCCAGAGGCTCAAATTGTCCGTAACCAGGGACACAGCTAATCGCTTAGGTTTTAACCCTCTGCAAAGGTTTGTACACTTTACCCGCAAGATTCGATCCCTCTTTTTACGTTCTCGCACTTCAGGGTGTTTGAGAACAAGACGACCGAAACATGTCTTCCAAAGAGTTCCCCTGACCACTGTCCGGTGCTCATCCAATCCTACCGTCGTTCTACATCTGCTAGCACCGTCCCAGCCAGAGTCACAACAAAGGTCAACGAAGCCAGAGCCCATAGTGACTTGCGGTTGCACAGGTAAGCTTCCGGGCATGAAGTATTCTTCCGTCTCTTTGAGTCTGGGTGAAGCTTTCCGCAAGATGTCATGGCGCTTCTCCATGCATCCCGGCCATCCACTGGTTTCTCCAGGGTGCCCGTCAACCATCCTTCACCCAGTAGTGTGTATTGAATTCTTGTTTCGAGTCTTGAAGTCTTGAGGCCTTGAAGATGCAGTCCTCGCATATGCCATCATGGAGTTGTCGTCATTGACGTAGAGTCCTCCTTCACACCACTCTCGTGCACTCATACCAAACCCCGTCTACTATAGCGTAGCATTAAAATAAATAACGTCCCGGGCTTGGTAACAGGGTGATCGGTTCCTACCTCATGCATACTACTCAACTACAAGAATTCAATATCACTACTGGAGGGATTGTTGCAAAGATGACACTAAATGCAATAAAACATAGGTATGAAAAACATGGTCAAAGTGAACTTGCCTGGTAATACTTGATGAAGATAATAACGCTCTCAGAATAATGACTTGGTAGAACTATTCGTCACTCCGTTGAAAATCTATATAGTCAAACATAGCATTCATATAAACAAACATACTAGCAAGCAATTCTAACACTCATAATAGAACCAACAAATAAAATGCAAATCAACATGGGACACCAAATAAAAACAAAGGAAAACTACACCACGAAACTACTAAAGAAAACTCTAAGACATAACACAAAATAGTTGTCCTAAGTAAAACTTAACAACAAATAAAACACTAAACTAATAAGTTAACAGAAAATAAAAAATAAAACAACTAAGTTAACAGAAAGTATTTTTCATAAAATTTTATTTGTGAAAGGAAACAAATAAAAAGCTTTTGTGAAACACCAACTATGACCTAAACAAGTTTTCATACGAAAACTAAATAAAATAAAATTTTAAAATAATATAAATTTTTATTTTGTTGACCAACAGAACAAAACTAAGAGTTTGTCAAAAGTGACAAAAAGTAAAAGACAATTAAAACTATAAAGAAAAGACTAAAACAAAACTATAACTAAAACCTAATTTTAAAATAAACTAAAAATAAAAACCTAATTTTAAAATAAACTAAAAATAAAATACTCAACACTATTGGATAGTTAAAGGTCCTAGTGACCAGGAGCAAAAAGAATCAATCAAAAATATTTTATAAATCTCAAGTTATGGCCAAATTACGAATTTCAACAAATTTCATCAAATTCAATTTTAAGCAACTCAAATATGAAATGCAATTGCACTAGCAGAAACTTCAAGAAATTATAAAACTAATGCAAAAATAAACACCAAATTTGGATCTAAAACATAAAAGTTATAAGCAATATAAAATCAGAACTATTCTGTTTTTAAAACAGAAACGAAAATCAAAACAAAAAAAACAATCGGGCACTAGCTACGTGGCCTACTGCTATCGGGCCAGGGAGGTGGGCGATCTGAACTATCTAGCGCTCGGTCGTAAAATAACACAAACGTGTACGGGCTAAAACAGAAAGACCGATCGGCAAAAACGACTAGACCTGAACCGATCTAAACCGAAGAAAAACCGCGAGAAAAAACCGTAACAAACCGGAACTAAACCGATCTAATTAAAAAACGTAACCGTTCGTTAGATCTAATCTGTGCCGTCAATAACGATCGGACGGTGGAGGTTGCTTACAGCGGTGGTGGCGTCTCCGGCGAGGTCGTCATCGGCGGTGGCGGCTCGGACGTCGTCGTCGGCGGCGCTCCGGTCGTCGGCGGGGTCGGCGGAGGAGACAAGGGGATGCAGAGGTCGGAGGCGGTTCCAACGATGGTCGCCAGTGCACTCGGGGACGACGGAGACGGGCGGCGGTGATGTTCGGTGGTTGATGGCGACGGCGCTTCGGCGGCGCTGGAGCTTAGGCGAGTGGTTGGGAAGGTGTAGTAGAGGGAGGGGAGCACGATGGTGGTGGCGGCGGGTCTCAGGGAGGTCGGAGGCGATGGCGGCGAGCAATGGCGCGTGGCGGCAGAAAGCTTCTCCAGCGAGGGATTGCGGGTGGTGCAGGGGCTCCGGTGGTTCTCCCGCTCGTCCGAGAGCACGGCGGGGTGCGGATCGGCAAGGCGGATGCGATGGTGGTGGATAAGGTGGTCGGAATGGCAGGTCGAGGCGCGGCAAGGCGGTGGAGCTGCGGTGGTGCGAAGGAACTCCGGCGAGATTGGGACGGAGCTGTAGGGCACGGGAGATCGAGGTTTTTCGCGAAAATCGGACGAGGAGGAGGAGGGGAATATTTATATGGAGGTCGGCTTCCGCGAGGGGCAAAGAATCGAGCGAATCCCACGAGGATTTGGATTGGCAGAAATGAACTCTTGCGCGTGCAGGATTCGGGCGTGGCTTGAGGAAGAAGAAGATGCGGGCCCCACTGTCAGTGAGAGAGACAGGCGAGCGAGAGCGAGAGGAGGGGTCGGGCGACCGGGTGGTAGCGGTTCGGGCGCGGGGGCGGGCTGCTGGGCCAGCTGGGCCGTTGGGAGAGAGGTAGGGTCCGCTACGCTGCAGCCTTCGGCCAATTTTGTTATATAAAATACAGACAAGAAAAAAAATAAAACAAGACACAAATAAAGAGAAATTATTATATAGACATACAATATATATAAAAATACAGAAAAATAAATCCTAAAACGTAGACTATTTCCCAAGTCCAAATAAAATCCAAGCAAAATCACAAAAGTCAAAGAGCGCTGCTGTTGCAATAAAACCCAATAAAATCATTTTTAAAACACGAAAATGATCTCAAATTTACTTTCCTCCAATTTTATATTATAGGGAAGCATTTTACCCTAATTTCCAAATAATTTATTTTTGGAGAAAAATAATTTGAATAAAACCCAAATAACTCCTAAATGGTTTTGAATTTGATTTCAAACCGCTTCCAACTCTATTTCATATAATTTGAAGAAGTCATTTTATCTTCTCTCATGAAAATCATTGAGTTGCATAAAGCTTCGGAATTTGAAATATGTCCAAATGGAATTCAAGTCTTTTCAAAACCATTTTCATTTTTTTTAAATGAAAGAAGTCATATTATCCTCACTCTAGGGTTTTGTGATGAAATGAATTTGAATTCATGAAGATCATAATGCAAAGATGAAAGTTTTGGGGAGGTCCTTTTATTCCCTCTCTTTCAACTTTCAAAAGGTTTCAAATTTCACTGACTTTCAGCCAATCAATCAACCATTCAATCAAACAAACAAACACAAATATTTATCTAATATAACATTCCAAATTTTAGAATATTGGGATGTTACAACCTCCTATAAAATCCGGCATGGCCAAGGAAACTTCTTATGCCTTTGATGTCCTTGGGACATGGCATCTTTTCAATAGCATCAACCTTGGCTTTATCAACTTCAATACCTCTTTCAGAAACTTTATGCCCCAAGACAATACCTTCATTAACCATAAAGTGGCACTTTTCCCAATTCAAGACAAGATTAGTTTCTTCACATCTCTGCAAAATTCGATCAAGGTTGCTCAAGCAATCATCGAAAGAGGATCTGTAGACAGAGAAATCGTCCATGAAAACCTCGCAAATCTTTTCACAGAAGTCAGAGAATATAGCCATCATGCATCTTTGAAAGGTAGCAGGTGCATTACATAAACCAAAAGGCATACGTCTATAAGTAAAAGTACCAAAAGGGCAAGTAAAAGTAGTCTTTGATTGATCATTGGCTGACACAGGTATTTGAGAGAAACCAGAATAACCATCTAGAAAGCAAAAATGTGTATGTTTGGATAATCTTTCTAGCATTTGATCGATATCAGGTAAGGGGTAATGATCCTTTTTAGTAGCCTTATTTAATTTGCGGAAATCAATTACCATCCTATAACCTATAATAGTTCTTTGCGGAACCAATTCATCTTATCATTAGGAACGACAGTAATACCTCCCTACTTAGGGACACAATGGACAGGACTTACCCACTGACTATCAGCAATGGGATAAATTATACATGCCTCGAGGAGCTTTAGTATTTCTTTTCTTACCACTTCTTTCATCTTAGGATTCAGCCGTCGTTGATGATCACGAACTGGTTTGGCATCTTCTTCCAAATTTATTTTATGTTGACATAGAGTGGGACTAATGCCCTTAAGATCATCAAGAGTATATCCAATAGCAGCACGGTGCTTCTTCAGAGATTTCAATAATCTCTCTTCTTCATGCTCTGAAAGGTTAGCACTAATAATAACAGGATATATCTCCTTTTCATCAAGATAAGCATATTTAAGAGTATCAGGCAACGGTTTAAGCTCAAACACGGGGTCACCCTTGGGTGGAGGAGGATCCCCTAGGATTTCAACAGGCAAATTGTGTTTCAGAATAGGTTCCTGTTTAAAGAATACTTCATCTATTTCCCTTCTTTCATTCATAAACATATCATTTTCATGGTCTAACAAATATTGTTCTAAAGGATCACTAGGAGGTACGGCAATAGAAGCAAGACCAATAATTTCATCCTTACTAGGTAATTCCTCTTCACGGTGTTGTCTACTAAATTTAGAGAAATTAAACTCATGAGACATATCACCCAAGCCAATAGTAACAACACTCTTTTCGCAGTCTATCCTAGTATTAACTGTGTTCAAGAAGGGTCTACGAAATATAATGGGACAAAAGCTATCTTGTGGGGAACCAAGAAAAAGAAAATCAGTAGGATATTTAGTTTTCCCACACAAGACTTCAACATCTCTAACAATTCCAATGGGTGATATTGTATCTCTATTAGCAAGTTTGATGGTAACATCAATACCATCTATCTCAGCAGGTGCAATTTCATGCATAATTTCTTTGTATAAGTCATGAGGTATAGCACTAGCGCTAGCACCCATATCACATAAGCCATGATAATAATGATCTCCTATTTTAACAGAAATAACAGGCATGCCTACCACAGGTCTATGTTTATCTTTAGCACAAGGCTTGACAATTCTAGCAGTTTCACCGAAGAAATAAATAACATGCCCATCAATATTATCAGCCAAGAGATCTTTAACAATAGAGATATTAGGTTCAACTTTGATTTGCTCAGGAGGTGTATAAGTTCTAATATTGCTTTTACGAACCACAGTTGAAGCTTTAGTATGATCCTTTATCCGAACAGGGAAAGGTGGTTTCTCAACATAAGAAGTAGGAACAACAGGATCATTATAAGTGATAGTCTTTTCTTCAACTTCAGTAGGTGCAGCTAGTTTTACTTCTATGGGAGGATGATATTTAAACCACTTCTCTTTGGGGAGATCAACATAAGTAGCAAAAGATTCACAGAAAGAAGCTACTATCTCAGAGTCAAGTCCATATTTAGTGCTAAATTTACGGAAAACATCGGTATCCATAAAAGATTTAACACAATCAAACTTAGGTGTCATACCTGACTCCTTACCTTCGTCGAGATCGCAATCTTCAGAGTTGCGTTTAATTCTATCCAATAAATTCCATTTGAATTCAATAGTCTTCATCATAAAAGAGCCAGCACAAGAAGTATCGAGCATGGTGCGATTATTATCAGAAAGCCGAGCATAAAAACTTTAAATAATTATTTCTCTTGGGAGCACATGATTGGGGCATGAATATAACATTGATTTAAGCCTCCCCCAAGCTTGAGCGATGCTTTCTCCTTCGCGAGGCCAAAAATTATATATATAATTGCGATCACGATGAACAAGATGCATAGGATAAATATCTGATGAAATTCCAATTTCAATCGTTTGTAGTTCCATGACCCCATATCATCACATAGCCTATACCATGTCAATGCATCTCCCTTTAAAGATAAAGGGAATACCTTCTTCTTAACAACATCATCGGGTATACCTGCAAGCTTAAATAATCCACAAACTTCATCCACATAGATTAGATGCTCATCAGGATGCTTTGTTCCATCTCCTGCAAAAGGATTAGCTAGCAGTTTTTCTAACATACCCGAAGGAACTTCAAAGGGAACATTTTCATTTTCAGTAGGTTCAGTAGGTTGAGGAGCAACTCTTTTCTCTACTGGTCGGGGTGAAGATACCCCAAACAAGCCCCTCAGAAGATTACTTTCCATAGTAACAAGTGACAGTAAATTTCAGCACAATATATAAATTTTTCCTTACCAAATTCCACCTACCAAAGGCGCTTCACTCCCCGGAAACGGCACCAGAAAAGAGTCTTGATGACCCACAAGTATAGGGGATCTATCGTAGTCCTTTCGATAAGTAAGAGTGTCGAACCCAACGAGGAGCAGAAGGAAATGATAAGCGGTTTTCAGCAAGGTATTCTCTGCAAGTACAGAAATAAGTGGTAACAGATAGTATTGTGATAGGATAATTTGTAACGAGCAACAAGTAACAAAAGTAAATAAAGTGCAGCAAGGTGGCCCAATCCTTTTTGTAGCAAAGGACAAGCCTGGACAAACTCTTATATAGAGAAAAGCACTCCCGAGGACACATGGGAATTATCGTCAAGCTAGTTTTCATCACGTTCATATGATTCGCGTTCGGTACTTTGATAATTTGATATGTGGGTGGACTGGTGCTTGGGTGATGTTCTTACTTGAACAAGCATACCACTTGTGATTAACCTCTATTGCAAGCATCCGCAACAACAACAAAAGTATTAAGGTAAACCTAACCATAGCATGAAACATATGGATCCAAATCAGCCCCTTACGAAGCAATTTCCAAAGGTGGACGTGATAAGTATGGAGTGATAATCCCCAAGTATAGGGAATCATCGTAGCAATTTCCAAAGGTGGAAGTGATAAGTATGGAGTGTCGAACCCACAAGGAGCTAAAGGTAAGATCAATATTCTCTCAAGCCCTATCTGCCACTGATACGACTCTACGTACACCGAACGTTTGCTTCCAACTAGAAACGAGAAATAAAACTATGTTGTGGGTATGAGAGGATAACTTTGCATGATATCGGAGAGCTGAAATATAAAAGTAGTTGCTGTTATCATAAAGTTAGAATATACTACTAAATATTATAAATAGCGAGTGTGGAATAATGATGGACCGGTGTGCGGAATTGTCCTAGGCAATTGTTAACAAGACCGATAGTCGTCATTGCAATTTCATATGAGGGAGAGGCATAAGCTAACATACTTTCTCTTCTTGGATCATATGCACTTATGATTGGAACTCTAGCAAGCATCCGCAACTACTAAAGATCATTAAGGTAAAACCCAACCATAGCATTAAAGCATCAAGTCCTCTTTATTCCCATAAGCAACAACCCCCTTACTCGGGTTTGTGTTTCAGTCACTCACCAACCCACTATAAGCGAATCATGAACATATTGCAACACCCTACGGCGGGAATCCCTCACGCTTGCGCGACACGGAGGGCACAATAGGACAACACCAAAATAAAAATACAACTCATACTGATGACCCACAAGTATAGGGGATCTATCGTAGTCCTTTCGATAAGTAAGAGTGTCGAACCCAACGAGGAGCAGAAGGAAATGATAAGCGGTTTTCAGCAAGGTATTCTCTGCAAGTACTGAAATAAGTGGTAACAGATAGTATTGTGATACGATAATTTGTAACGAGCAACAAGTAACAAAAGTAAATAAAGTGCACCAAGGTGGCCCAATCCTTCTTGTAGCAAAGGACAAGCCTGGACAAACTCTTATATAGAGAAAAGCGCTCCCGAGGACACATGGGAATTATCGTCAAGCTAGTTTTCATCACGTTCATATGATTCGCGTTCGGTACTTTGATAATTTGATATGTGGGTGGACTGGTGCTTGGGTGATGTTCTTACTTGAACAAGCATCCCACTTATGATTAATCTCTATTGCAAGCATCCGCAACTACAACAAAAGTATTAAGGTAAACCTAACCATAGCATGAAACATATGGATCCAAATCAGCCCCTGACGAAGCAACGCATAAACTAGGGTTTCAGCTTCTGTCACTCTAGCAACCCATCATCTACTTATTACTTCCCAATGCCTTCCTCTAGACCCAAATAATGGTGAAGTGTTATGTAGTCGACGTTCACATAACACCACTAAAGGCTAGACAACATACATCTCATCAAAATATTGAACGAATACCAAATTCAAATGACTACTAATAGCAAGACTTCTCCCATGTCCTCAGGAACAAATGTAACTACTCACAAAGCATTTTCATGTTCATAATCAGAGGGGTATTAATATGCATAAAGGATCTGAACATATGATCTTCCACCAAATAAACCAACTAGCATCACTTACAAGGAGTAATCAACACTACTAGCAACCTACTAGTACGAATCCCGGACTAGGAGACAAGAACTGGATACAAGAGATGAACTAGGGTTTTGAGAGGAGATGGTGCTGATGAAGATGTTGATGGAGATTGCCCTCTCCGGATGAGAGGAGCGTTGGTGATGACGATGGCGATGATTTCCCCCTCCCGGAGGGAAGTGTCCCCGGCAGAACAGCTCTGCCGGAGCCCTAGATTGGTATTGCCAAGGTTCTGCCTCGTGGCGGCGGAGTCTCGTCCCAAAAGGTGGCTTATGATTTTTTCCTCGACGAAAGACTTCATATAGCAGAAGATGGCCACCGGAGAGCCAACAGGGGGCCCACGAGGCAGGGGGGCGCGCCCTGGGGGGGTAGGGCGCGCCCCCACCCTCGTGGCCAGGTGGGGCCCCCTCTGAAGTACTTCTTCCGCTCAATATTTTTTATTATTTCCAAAAATAACTTTCATGGAGTTTCAGGACTTTTGGAGTTGTGCATAATAGGTCTCTAATATTTGCTCCTTTTCCAGCCCAGAATTCCAGCTGCCGGCATTCTCCCTCCTTATGTAAACCTTGTAAAATAAGAGAGAATAACCATAAGTATTGTGACATAACGTGTAGTAACAGCCCATAATGCAATAAATATCGATATAAAAGCATGATGCAAAATGGACGTATCACATACCAATCTATATCATCAATCAACCCAAAGACAAAGGATATCTACTCAATGTTCAAGTAGGGATTATAGTGGGGTGCGGGAGAGTGGACCGCGTAAAAGAGATGAGGATGGTGATGATGATGGTGATGTTGATGAAGACAATCACCACGGCAATGATTCCCCTCCTGATGGCACTCCGGTGCCACCGAGAGAGAGGAGGAGAGGTTCTCCCCCTTGTTCTTCCTCCTCCATGGCCTCCCCCCTAGATGGGGAGAGGTTCTCCCTCTGGTCCTTGGCCTTCATGCCGATGACGGCCCCTCCGTGATCCTCCTCCATGGCCTCTGGTGATGATGGCCCCCTCTGGCAGGGTGCCAGAGAGGGCCTAGATTGATTTCTCGTGGCTACAGAGGCTTGCGGCGGCGGAACTTCCGATCTAGGTTATTTTCTGGGGGTTTCTATATTTATAGGAATTTTTGGTGTTGGTTTCACGTCAGTGTAGGGGAACGTAGTAATTTCAAAAAAATTCCTACGCACACGCAAGATCATGGTGATGCATAGCAACGAGAGGGGAGAGTGTTGTCCACGTACCCTCGTAGACCGAAAGCGGAAGCGTTAACACAACGCGGTTGATGTAGTCGTACGTCTTCACGATCCGACCGATCAAGTACCGAACGCACGGCACCTCCGAGTTCAGCACACGTTCAGCTCGATGACATCCCTCGAACTCCGATCTAGCCGAGTGTTGAGGGAGAGTTTCGTCAGCACGACGGCGTGGTGACGATGATGATGTTCTACCGATGCAGGGCTTCGCCTAAGCACCGCTACGATATTATCGAGGTGTAATATGGTGGAGGGGGGCACCGCACACGGCTAAGAGATCAATGTTCAATTGTTGTGTCTTTGGGGTGCCCCCTGCCCCCGTATGTAAAGGATCAAAGGGGGAAGGTGCGGCCAGCCTTGGGGCGTGCCAGGAGGAGTCCTACTCCCACTGGGAGTAGGACTCCCCCCTTTTCCTAGTTGGATTAGGACATGGGAAGGGGGAAAGAGCAGAGGGAGTGTTGGGAATCGTAGCATAATTTTATAATTTTCCTACGCTCACCAAGATGCATCTATGGAGTCTACTAGCAACGAGGGAAGGGAGTGCATCTACATACCGTTGTAGATCGCGAGCGGAAGCGTTCCAATGAACGTGGATGACGGAGTCGTACTCGCCGTGATCCAAATCACCGATGACCGAGTGCCGAACGTACGGCACCTCCGCGTTCAACACACGTACGGTGCAGCAACGTCTCCTCCTTTCTTGATCCAGCAAGGGGGGAGGAGAGGTTGATGGAGATCCAACAGCACGACGGCGTGGTGGTGGATGTAGCGGCTCTCCGGCAGGGCTTTGCCGAGCTTCTGCGCGAGAGAGAGAGGTGTTGCAGGGGAGGAGGGAGGCGCCAAAGGCTGTAGTGTACTGCCCTCCCTCCCCCCCCCTTTATATAGGCCCCCAAGGGGGGTGCGCAGCCCTAGGAGATGGGATCTCCAAGGGGGGCGGCGGCCAAGGGGGGAAGGGGTTGCCTTGCCCCCCAAGGCAAGGGGGAACTCCCCCCCCTAGGGTTCCCAACCCTAGGCGCATGGGGGGGAGGCCCAAGGTGGCGCCCCAGCCCACTAGGGGCTGGTTCCCCTCCACTTTCAGCCCACGGGGCCCTCCGGGACAGGTGGCCCCACCCGGTGGACCCCCGGGACCCTTCCGGTGGTCCCGGTACAATACCGATAACCCCCGAAACTTTCCCGGTGGCCAAAACTGGACTTCCTATATATAATTCTTCACCTCCGGACC
Organism: Triticum aestivum; assembly: GCF_018294505.1. Lineage (NCBI taxonomy): Eukaryota > Viridiplantae > Streptophyta > Magnoliopsida > Poales > Poaceae > Triticum > Triticum aestivum. Next base: position 24,279,810 of record NC_057796.1, read on the forward strand.
ATTCCGAAACCTCTCGTGACGTTCGGGATCTCATCCGGGACTCCGAACAACTTTCGGGTTTCCGCATACATATATCTCTACAACCCTAGCGTCACCGGACCTTAAGTGTGTAGACCCTACGGGTTCGGGAGACATGCAGACATGACCGAGACGCCTCTCCGGTCAATAACCAACAGCGGGATCTGGATACCCATGTTGGCTCCCACATGTTCCACGATGATATCATCGGGTGAACCACGGTGTCGAGGATTCAATCAATCCGTATGCAATTCCCTTTGTCAATCGGTATGTTACTTGCCCGAGATTCGATCGTCGGTATCCCAATACCTTGTTCAATCTCGTTACCGGCAAGTCTCTTTACTCGTACCGCAATGCATGATCCCGTGACTAACGCCTTAGTCACATTGAGCTCATTATGATGATGCATTACCGAGTGGGCCCAGAGTTACCTCTCCGTTTACACGGAGTGACAAATCCCAGTCTTGATCCGTGCCAACCCAACAGACACTTTCGGAGATACCCGTAATGCACCTTTATAGTCACCCAGTTACGTTGTGACGTTTGGCACACCCAAAGCACTCCTACGGTATCCGGGAGTTGCACGATCTCATGATCTAAGGAAAAGATACTTGACATTGGAAAAGCTCTAGCAAACGAAACTACACGATCTTTTATGCTATGCTTAAGTTGGGTCTTGTCCATCACATCATTCTCCTAATGATGTGATCCCGTCATCAATGACATCCTATGTCCATAGTCAGGAAACCATGACTATCTGTTGATCAACGAGCTAGTCAACTAGAGGCTTACTAGGGACAGGTTGTGGTCTATGTATTCACACATGTATTACGATTTCCGGACAATACAATTATAGCATGAATAAAAGACTATTATCATGAACACAGAAATATAATAATAACCATTTATTATTGCCTCTAGGGCATATTTCCAACAGTCTCCCACTTGCACTAGAGTCAATAATCTAGTTACATTGTGATGAATCGAACACCCATAGCGTTCTGGTGTTGATCATGTTTTGCTCTAGGGAGAGGTTTAGTCAACGGATCTGCTACATTCAGGTCCGTATGTACTTTACAAATATCTATGTCTCCATTTTGAACACTTTCACGAATGGAGTTGAAGCGACGCTTGATATGCCTGGTCTTCCTGTGAAACCTGGGCTCCTTCGCAAGGGCAATAGCTCCAGTGTTGTCACAGAAGAGAGTCATCGGGCCCGACGCATTGGGAATCACCCCTAGGTCGGTAATGAACTCCTTCATCCAGACTGCTTCCTGTGCTGCCTCCGAGGCTGCCATGTATTCCGCTTCACATGTAGATCCCGCCACGACGCTTTGCTTGCAACTGCACCAGCTTACTGCTCCTCTATTCATAATATACACGTATCCGGTCTGTGACTTCGAGTCATCCAGATCTGTGTCGAAGCTAGCGTCGACGTAACCCTTTACGACGAGCTCTTCGTCACCTCCATAAACGAGAAACATATCCTTAGTCCTCTTCAGGTACTTCAGGATATTCTTGACCGCTGTCCAGTGTTCCTTGCCGGGATTACTTTGGTACCTTCCTACCAAACTTACGGCAAGGTTTACATCAGTTCTGGTACACAGCATGGCATACATAATAGACCCTATGGCCGAGGCATAGGGGATGACACTCATCTCTTCTATATCTTCTGCCGTGGTCGGGCATTGAGCCGTGCTCAATTGCACACCTTGCAATACAGGCAAGAACCCCTTCTTGGACTGATCCATACTGAACTTCTTCAATATCTTGTCAAGGTATGTACTCTGTGAAAGACCAATGAGGCGTCTTGATCTATCTCTATAGATCTTGATGCCTAATATGTAAGCAGCTTCTCCAAGGTCCTTCATTGAAAAATACTTATTCAAATAGGCCTTTATACTTTCCAAGAATTCTATATCATTTCCCATCAATAATATGTCATCCACATATAATATGAGAAATGCTACAGAGCTCCCACTCACTTTCTTGTAAACACAAGCTTCTCCATAAGTCTGTGTAAACCCAAACGCTTTGATCATCTCATCAAAGCGAATGTTCCAACCCCGAGATGCTTGCACCAGCCCATAGATTGAGCGCTGGAGCTTGCATACTTTGTTAGCATTCTTAGGATCGACAAAACCTTCCGGCTGCATCATATACAACTCTTCCTTAAGGAAGCCGTTAAGGAATGCCGTTTTGACGTCCATCTGCCATATCTCATAATCATAGTATGCGGCAATTGCTAACATGATTCGGACGGACTTCAGCTTCGCTACGGGTGAGAAAGTCTCATCGTAGTCAACCCCTTGAACTTGTCGATAACCCTTAGCGACAAGTCGAGCTTTGTAGATGGTCACATTACCATCTGCGTCCGTCTTCTTCTTAAAGATCCATTTGTTTTCTATGGCTCGCCGCTCATCGGGCAAGTCAGTCAAAGTCCATACTTTGTTTTCATACATGGATTCTATCTCGGATTTCATGGCTTCTAGCCATTTGTCGGAATCCGGGCCCGCCATCGCTTCTTCATAGTTCGAAGGTTCACCGTTGTCTAACAACATGATTTCCAGGACAGGGTTGCCGTACCACTCTGGTGCGGAACGTGTCCTTGTGGACCTACGAAGTTCAGTAACTTGATCTGAAGCTTCATGATCATCATCATTAACTTCCTCCCCAGTCGGTGTAGGCACCACAGGAACATTTTCCCGCGCTGCGCTACTTTCCGGTTCGGAAGGGGTGACTATCACCTCATCAAGTTCCACTTTCCTCCCACTCAATTCTTTCGAGAGAAACTCCTTCTCTAGAAAGGACCCGTTCTTGGCAACGAAGATCTTGCCTTCGGATCTGAGGTAGAAGGTATACCCAATAGTTTCCTTAGGGTATCCTATGAAGATGCATTTTTCCGATTTGGGTTCGAGCTTTTCAGGTTGAAGTTTCTTGACATAAGCATCGCATCCCCAAACTTTTAGAAACGACAGCTTAGGTTTCTTCCCAAACCATAATTCATACGGTGTCGTCTCAACGGATTTAGACGGTGCCCTATTTAAAGTGAATGCGGCAGTCTCTAAAGCATAACCCCAAAATGAGAGCGGCAAATCGGTAAGAGACATCATAGATCGCACCATATCTAATAGAGTGCGATTACGACGTTCGGACACACCATTTCTCTGAGGTGTTCCAGGCGGCGTGAGTTGTGAAACTATTCCACATTTCCTTAAGTGTGTACCAAATTCGTGACTTAAATATTCTCCACCACGATCTGATCGTAAGAATTTTATTTTCCTGTCACGTTGATTCTCGACTTCACTCTGAAATTCCTTGAACTTTTCAAAGGTTTCAGACTTGTGTTTCATTAGGTAGACATACCCATATCTACTTAAATCATCAGTGAGAGTGAGAACATAACGATATCCTCCGCGAGCCTCAACACTCATTGGACCGCACACATCGGTATGTATGATTTCCAATAAGTTGGTTGCTCGCTCCATTGTTCCGGAGAACGGAGTCTTGGTCATCTTACCCATGAGGCATGGTTCGCACGTGTCAAATGATTCGTAATCAAGAGACTCCAAAAGTCCATCTGCATGGAGCTTCTTCATGCGCTTGACACCAACGTGACCAAGGCGGCAGTGCCACAAGTATGTGGGACTATCGTTATCAACTTTACATCTTTTGGTATTCACACTATGAACATGTGTAGCATCACGTTCGAGATTCATCAAAAATAAACCATTGACCAGCGGGGCATGACCATAAAACATATCTCTCAAATAAATAGAACAACCATTATTCTCAGATTTAAATGAGTAGCCATCTTGAATTAAACGAGATCCAGATACAATGTTCATGCTCAAAGCTGGCACTAAATAACAATTATTGAGGTTTATAACTAATCCCGTGGGTAGATGCAGAGGTAGCGTGCCGACGGCGATCACATCGACCTTGGAACCATTCCCGACGCGCATCGTCACCTCGTCTTTTGCCAGTCTCCGTTTATTCCGTAGTTCCTGATTTGAGTTACAAATATGAGCAACCGCACCGGTATCAAATACCCAGGAGCTACTACGAGTACTGGTAAGGTACACATCAATTACTTGTATATCACATATACCTTGGGTGTTGCCGGCCTTCTTCTTGTCTGCTAAATATTTGGGGCAGTTCCGCTTCCAGTGACCACTTCCCTTGCAATAAAAGCACTCAGTCTCGGGCTTGGGTCCATTCTTTGACTTCTTCCCGGTAACTGGCTTACCGGGCGTGGCAACCGCCTTGCCGTCCTTCTTGAAGTTCTTCTTACCCTTGCCCTTCTTGAACTTAGTGGTTTTATTCACCATCAACACTTGATGTTCTTTTCTGATCTCTACCTCAGCTGATTTCAGCATTGAATACACCTCGGGAATGGTCTTTTCCATCCCCTGCATATTGTAGTTCATCACAAAGCTCTTGTAGCTTGGTGGAAGCGACTGGAGGATTCTGTCAATGACCGTGTCATCCGGGAGATTAACTCCCAGCTGAGACAAGCGGTTGTGCAACCCAGACATTCTGAGTATGTGCTCACTAACAGAACTGTTCTCCTCCATTTTACAGCTGAAGAACTTGTCGGAGACATCATATCTCTCGACCCGGGCATGAGCTTGAAAAACCAGTTTCAGCTCCTCGAACATCTCATATGCTCCATGTTTCTCAAAACGCTTTTGGAGACCCGGTTCTAAGCTGTAAAGCATGCCGCACTGAACGAGGGAGTAATCATCAGCACGCTGCTGCCAAGCGTTCATAACGTCTTGGTTCTCAGGGATTGGTGCTTCACCTAGCGGTGCTTCTAAGACATAATCTTTCTTGGCTGCTATGAGGATGATCCTCAGGTTCCGGACCCAGTCCGTATAGTTGCTGCCATCATCTTTCAGCTTGGTTTTCTCTAGGAACGCGTTGAAATTGAGGACAACGTGGGCCATTTGATCTACAATACATAGTGTAAAGATTTTTAGACTAAGTTCATGATAATTAAGTTCATATAATCAAATTATTTAATGAACTCCCACTCAGATAGACATCTCTCTAGTTATCTAAGTGAAACATGATCCGAACTCAACTAGGCCGTGTCCGATCATCACGTGAGACGGACTAGTCAAGATCGGTGAACATCTCCATGTTGATCGTATCTTCTATACGACTCATGCTCGACATTTCGGTCCTCCGTGTTCCGAGGCCATGTCTGTACATGCTAGGCTCGTCAAGTCAACCTAAGTGTATTGCGTGTGTTCCGAGGCCATGTCTGTACATGCTAGGCTCGTCAACACCCGTTGTATGCGAACGTAAGAATCTATCACACCCGATCATCACGTGGTGCTTCGAAACGACGAACCTTCGCAACGGTGCACAGTTAGGGTGAACACTTTCTTGAAATTATTATAAGGGATCATCCTACTTGCTACCGTCGTTCTAAGCAAATAAGATGCAAAAACATGATAAACATCACATGCAATCAAACAGTGACATGATATGGCCAATATCATCATGCTCCTTTGATCTCCATCTTCGGGGCACCATGATCATCTTCGTCACCGGCATGACACCATGATCTCCATCATCATGATCTCCATCATTGTGTCTTCATGAAGTTGTCATGCCAACGATTACTTCTACTTCTATGGCTAACCGTTTAGCAACAAAGTAAAGTAAATTACATGGCGTTATTCAATGACACGCAGGTCATGCAAAATAATAAAGACAACTCCTATGGCTCCTGCCGGTTGTCATACTCATCGACATGCAAGTCGTGATTCCTATTACAAGAATATGATCAATATCATACATCACATATATCATTCATCACATCTTCTGGCCATATCATATCACATATATCACTTGCTGCAAAAACAAGTTAGACGTCCTCTAATTGTTGTTGCAAGTTTTTACGTGGTTTGTAGGTTTCTAGCAAGAACGATTTCTTACCTACGTATGACCACAACGTGATTTGCCAATTTCTATTTACCCTTCATAAGGACCCTTTTCATCGAATCCGTTCCGACTAAAGTAGGAGAGACAGACACCCGCTAGCCACCTTATGCAACTAGTGCATGTCAGTCGGTGGAACCTGTCTCACGTAAGCGTACGTGTAAGGTCGGTCCGGGCCGCTTCATCCTACAATGCCGCCGAAACAAGAAACGACTTGTAGCGGCAAGAAGAATTGGCAACATCAACGCCCACAACTTCTTTGTGTTCTACTCGTGCATAGTAACTACGCATAGGCCTGGCTCATGATGCCACTGTTGGGAATCGTAGCATAATTTTATAATTTTCCTACGCTCACCAAGATGCATCTATGGAGTCTACTAGCAACGAGGGAAGGGAGTGCATCTACATACCGTTGTAGATCGCGAGCGGAAGCGTTCCAATGAACGTGGATGACGGAGTCGTACTCGCCGTGATCCAAATCACCGATGACCGAGTGCCGAACGTACGGCACCTCCGCGTTCAACACACGTACGGTGCAGCAACGTCTCCTCCTTTCTTGATCCAGCAAGGGGGGAGGAGAGGTTGATGGAGATCCAACAGCACGACGGCGTGGTGGTGGATGTAGCGGCTCTCCGGCAGGGCTTCGCCGAGCTTCTGCGCGAGAGAGAGAGGTGTTGCAGGGGAGGAGGGAGGCGCCAAAGGCTGTAGTGTACTAGGCCCACTAAGGCCCATTATGTTGCCGGGGGGTTCCGGTAATCTCCCGGTACTCCGGTAAAATCCCGATTTCACCCGGAACACTTCCGATATCCAAAACATAGGCTTCCAATATATCAATCTTCATGTCTCGACCATTTCGAGACTCCTCGTCATGTCCGTGATCACATCCGGGACTCCGAACAACTTTCGGTACATCAAAACATATAAACTCATAACATAACTGTCATCGAAACGTTAAGCGTGCGGACCCTACGGGTTGGAGAACTATGTAGACATGACCGAGACACGTCTCCGGTCAATAACCAATAGCGGAACCTGGATGGTCATATTGGCTCCCACATATTCTACGAAGATCTTTATCGGTCAGACCGCATAACAACATACGTTGTTCCCTTTGTCATCGGTATGTTACTTGCCCGAGATTTGATCGTCGGTATCTCAATACCTAGTTCAATCTTGTTACCGGCAAGTCTCTTTACTCGTTCTGTAATACATCATCTCGCAACAAACTCATTAGTTGCAATGCTTGCAAGGCTTTAGTGATGTGCATTACCGAGAGGGCCCAGAGATACCTCTCTGACATTCGGAGTGACAAATCCTAATCTCGAAATACGCCAACCCAACAAGTACCTTCGGAGACACCAGTAGAGCACCTTTATAATCACCTAGTTACGTTGTGACGTTTGGTAGCACACAAAGTGTTCCTCCGGTAAACGGGAGGTGCATAATCTCATAGTCATAGAAACATGTATAAGTCATGAAGAAAGCAATAGCAACATACTAAACGATCGAGTGCTAAGCTAACGAAATGGGTCAAGTCAATCACATCATTGTCCTAATGATGTGATCCCGTTAATCAAATGACAACACATGTCAATGGCTAGGAAACATAACCATCTTCGATCAACGAGCTAGTCAATTAGAGGCATACTAGTGCCACTCTGTTTGTCTATGTATTCACGCAAGTATTATGTTTCCGGTTAATACAATTCTAGCATGAATAATAAACATTTATCATGATATAAGGAAATAAATAATAACTTCATTATTGCCTCTAGGGCATATTTCCTTCAGTCTCCCACTTGCACTAGAGTCAATAATCTAGATTACACAGTAATGATTCTTACACCCATGGAGCCTTGGTGCTGATCATGTTTTGCTCGTGAAAGAGGCTTAGTCAACGGGTCTGCAACATTCAGATCCGTATGTATCTTGCAAATTTCTATGTCTCCCACCTGGACTAAATCCTGGATGGAATTGAAGCGTCTTTTGATGTGCTTGGTTCTCTTGTGATATCTGGATTCCTTTGCTAAGGCAATTGCACCAGTATTGTCACAAAAGATTTTCATTGGACCCGATGCACTAGGTATGACACCTAGATCGGATATGAACTCCTTCATCCAGACTCCTTCATTTGCTGCTTCCGAAGCAGCTATGTACTCCGCTTCGCACGTAGATCCCGCCACGACGCTTTGTTTAGAACTGCACCAACTGACAGCTCCACCATTCAATGTAAACACGTATCCGGTTTGCGATTTAGAATCGTCTGGATCAGTGTCAAAGCTTGCATCGACGTAACCATTTACGATGAGCTCTTTGTCACCTCCATAAACGAGAAACATATCCTTAGTGCTTTTCAGGTATTTCAGGATGTTCTTGACCGCTGTCCAGTGATCCACTCCTAGATTACTTTGGTACCTTCCTGCCAGCCTTATAGCAAGGCACACATCAGGTCTGGTACACAGCATTGCATACATGATAGAGCCTATGGCTGAAGCATAGGGAACATCTTTCATCTTCTCTCTATCTTCTGCAGTGGTCGGGCATTGAGTCTTACTCAACTTCACACCTTGTAACACAGGCAAGAACTCTTTCTTTGCTTGATCCATTTTGAACTTCTTCAAAACTTTGTCAAGGTATGTGATTTGTGAAAGTCCAATTAAGCGTCTTGATCTATCTCTATAGATCTTGATGCCCAATATATACCCAGCTTCACCGAGGTCTTTCATTGAAAAACTCTTATTCAAGTATCCCTTTATGCTATCCAGAAATTCTATATCATTTCCAATCAGCAATATGTCATCCACATATAATATCAGAAATGCTACAAAGCTCCCACTCACTTTCTTGTAAATACAGGCTTCTCCAAAAGTCTATACAAAACCAAATGCTTTGATCACACTATCAAAGCGTTTATTCCAACTCCGAGAGGCTTGCACCAGTCCATAAATGGATCGCTGGAGCTTGCACACTTTGTTAGCTCCCTTTGGATCGACAAAACCTTCCGGTTGCATCATATACAACTCTTCTTCCATAAATCCATTCAGGAATGCAGTTTTGACATCCATTTGCCAAATTTCATAATCATAAAATGCGGCAATTGCTAACATGATTCGGACAGACTTAAGCATCGCTACGGGTGAGAAGGTCTCATCATAGTGAATCCCTTGAACTTGTCGAAAACCTTTCGCAAAAAGTCGAGCTTTATAGGCAGTAACATTACCGTCAGCGTCAGTCTTCTTCTTGAAGATCCATTTATTTTCAATGGCTTGCCGATCATCGGGCAAGTCAACCAAAGTCCATACTTTATTCTCATACATGGATCCCATCTCGGATTTCATGGCCTCAAGCCATTTTGCAGAATCTGGGCTCACCATCGCTTCTTCATAGTTCGTAGGTTCGTCATGGTCTAGTAACATAACCTCCAGAACAGGATTACCGTACCACTCTGGTGCGGATCTTACTCTGGTTGACCTACGAGGTTCAGTAACAACTTGATCTGAAGTTCCATGATCATCATCATTAACTTCCTCACTAATTGGTGTAGGCGTCATAGGAACCTGTTTCTGTGATGAACTATTTTCCAATAAGGGAGCAGGTACTGTTACCTCATCAAGTTCTACTTTCCTCCCACTCACTTCTTTCGAGAGAAACTCCTTCTCTAGAAAGGATCCATTCTTAGCAACAAATGTCTTGCCTTCGGATCTATGATAGAAGGTGTACCCAACAGTCTCCTTTGGGTATCCTATGAAGACACATTTCTCCGATTTAGGTTCGAGCTTATCAGGTTGAAGCTTCTTCACATAAGCATCGCAGCCCCAAACTTTAAGAAACGACAACTTTGGTTTCTTGCCAAACCACAGTTCATAAGGCGTCGTCTTAACGGATTTCGATGGTGCCCTATTTAACGTGAATGCAACCATCTCTAAAGCATAACCCCAAAACGATAGCGGTAAATCAGTAAGAGACATCATAGATCGCACCATATCTAGTAAAGTACGATTACGACGTTCGGGCACACCATTACGTTGTGGTGTTCCGGGTGGCGTTGCGAAACTATTCCGCATTGTTTCAAATGTAGACCAAACTCGTAACTCAAATATTCTCCTCCACGATCTGATCGTAGATACTTTATTTTCTTGTTACGATGATTTTCAACTTCACTCTGAAATTCTTTGAACTTTTCAAATGTTTCAGACTTATGTTTCATTAAGTAGATATACCCATATCTGCTTAAATCATCTGTGAAGGTGAGAAAATAACGATATCCGCCACGAGCCTCAATATTCATCGAACCACATACATCTGTATGTATGATTTCCAACAAATCTGTTGCTCTCTCCATAGTTCCGGAGAACGGCGTTTTAGTCATCTTGCCCATGAGGCACGGTTCGCAAGTACCAAGTGATTCATAATCAAGTGATTCCAAAAGTCCATCAGTATGGAGTTTCTTCATGCGCTTTACACCGATATGACCTAAACGGCAGTGCCACAAATAAGTTGCACTATCATTATCAACTCTTCATCTTTTGGCTTTGACATCATGAATATGTGTATCACTACTATCGAGATTCATTAAAAATAGACCACTCTTCAAGGGTGCATGACCATAAAAGGTATTACTCATATAAATAGAACAACCATTATTCTCTGATTTAAATGAATAACCGTCTCGCATCAAACAAGATCCAGATATAATGTTCATGCTCAACGCTGGCACCAAATAACAATTATTTAGGTCTAATACTAATCCCGAAGGTAGATGTAGAGGTAGCATGCCGACGGCGATCACGTCGACTTTGGAACCGTTTCCCACGTGCATCGTCACCTCGTCCTTGGCCAGTGTTCGCTTAATCCGTAGTCCATGTTTCGAGTTGCAAATATTAGCAACAGAACCAGTATGAAATACCCAGGTGCTACTGCAAGCTCTAGTAAGGTACACATCAATAACATGTATATCACATATACCTTTATTCACCTTGCCATCCTTCTTATCCGCCAAATACTTGGGGCAGTTCCGCTTCCAGTGACCAGTCTGCTTGCAGTAGAAGCACTCAGTCTCAGGCTTAGGTCCAGACTTGGGTTTCTTCTCCTGAACAGCAACTTGCTTGCTGTTCTTCTTGAAGTTCCCCTTCTTCTTCCCTTTGCCCTTTTTCTTGAAACTAGTGGTCTTATTGACCATCAACACTTGATGCTCCTTTTTGATTTCTACCTCCGCAGCCTTTACCATTGCGAAGAGCTCGGTTATCGTCTTATCCATCCCTTGAATGTTATAGTTCATCACGAAGCTCTTGTAGCTTGGTGGCAGTGATTGAAGAATTCTGTCAATGACGCTATCATCCGGAAGATTAACTCCTAGTTGAATCAAGTGATTGTTATACCCAGACATTTTGAGTATATGCTCACTGACAGAACTATTCTCTTCCATCTTGCAGCTGTAGAACTTATTGGAGACTTCATATCTCTCAATCCGGGCATTTGCTTGAAATATTAACTTCAATTCCTGGAACATCTCATATGCTCCATGATGTTCAAAACGTCGTTGAAGACCCGGTTCTAAGCCGTAAAGCATGGCACACTGAACTATCGAGTAGTCATCAGCTTTGCTCTGCCAGACGTTCATAACATCTGGTGTTGCTCCTGCAGCAGGCCTGGCACCCAGCGGTGCTTCTAGGACGTAATTCTTCTGTGCAGCAATGAGGATAATCCTCAAGTTAAGGACCCAGTCCATGTAATTGCTACCATCATCTTTCAACTTTGCTTTCTGAAGGAACGCATTAAAATTCAACGGATAAACAGCACGGGCCATCTATCTACAATCAACATAGACATCAGGTACTAAGTTCATGATAAATTTAAGTTCAATTAATCATATTACTTAAGAACTCCCACTTAGATAGACATCCCTCTAATCATCTAAGTGATCACGTGATCCAAATCAACTAAACCATAACCGATCATCACGTGAAATGGAGTAGTTTTCAATGGTGAACATCACTATGTTGATCATATCTATTATATGATTCACGCTCGACCTTTCGGTCTCAGTGTTCCGAGGCCATATCTGCATATGCTAGGCTCGTCAAGTTTAACCTGAGTATTCTGCGTGTGCAAAACTGGCTTGCACCCGTTGTTGATGGACGTAGAGCTTATCACACCCGATCATCACGTGGTGTCTGGGCATGACGAACTTTGGCAACGGTGCATACTCAGGGAGAACACTTTTATCTTGAAATTTAGTGAGAGATCATCTTATAATGCTACCGTCAATAAAAGCAAGATAAGATGCATAAAAGATAAACATCACATGCAATCAATATAAGTGATATGATATGGCCATCATCATCTTGTGCTTGTGATCTCCATCTCCGAAGCACCGTCATGATCCCCATCGTCACCGGCGCGACACCTTGATCTCCATCGCAGCATCGTTGTCGTCTCGCCAATTATTGCTTCTACGACTATCGCTACCGCTTAGTGATAAAATAAAGCAATTACATGGCGATTGCATTGCATACAATAAAGCGACAACCATATGGCTCCTGCCAGTTGCCGATAACTCGGTTACAAAACATGATCATCTCATACAATAAAATTTAGCATCATGTCTTGACCATATCACATCACAACATGCCATGCAAAAACAAGTTAGACGTCCTCTACTTTGTTGTTGCAAGTTTTACGTGGCTGCTACTAGGCTTAGCAAGAACCGTTCTTACCTAGGCAACAAAACCGCAACGATAGTTTGTCAAGTTGGTGCTGTTTTAACCTTCGCAAGGATCGGGCGTAGCCACACTCGGTTCAACTAAAGTTGGAGAAACTGACACCCGCCAGCCACCTCTATGCAAAGCACGTCGGAAGAACCAGTCTCGCGTAAGCGTACGCGTAATGTCGGTCCGGGCCGCTTCATCCAACAATACCGCCGAACCAAAGTATGACATGCTGGTAAGCAGTATGACTTATATCGCCCACAACTCACTTGTGTTCTACTCGTGCATATGACATCTACGCATAAAACCAGGCTCTGATGCCACTGTAGGGGAACGTAGTAATTTCAAAAAAATTCCTACGCACACGCAAGATCATGGTGATGCATAGCAACGAGAGGGGAGAGTGTTGTCCACGTACCCTCGTAGACCGAAAGCGGAAGCGTTAACACAACGGGGTTGATGTAGTCGTACGTCTTCACGATCCGACCGATCAAGTACCGAACGCACGGCACCTCCGAGTTCAACACACGTTCAGCTCGATGACGTCCCTCGAACTCCGATCCAGCCGAGTGTTGAGGGAGAGTTTCGTCAGCACGACGGCGTGGTGACGATGATGATGTTCTACCGACGCAGGGCTTCGCGTAAGCACCGCTACGATATTATCGAGGTGTAATATGGTGGAGGGGGGCACCGCACACGGCTAAGAGATCAATGATCAATTGTTGTGTCTTTGGGGTGCCCCCCTGCACCCGTATATAAAGGATCAAAGGGGGAAGGTGCGGCCAGCCTTGGGGCGCGCCAGGAGGAGTCCTACTCCCACCGGGAGTAGGACTCCCCCCCTTTTCCTAGTTGGATTAGGACTTGGAAAGGGGGAAAGAGGAGAGGGAGAAGAAGGAAGGGGGGGCGCCGCCCCCTTCTCCTTGTCCTATTCGGACTAGGGGGAGGGGCGCGCGGCCCAGCCCTAGCCGCCTCTCCTCTCTTCCACCTAGGCCCACTAAGGCCCATTATGTTGCCGGGGGGTTCCGGTAATCTCCCGGTACTCCGGTAAAATCCCGATTTCACCCGGAACACTTCCGATATCCAAAACATAGGCTTCCAATATATCAATCTTCATGTCTCGACCATTTTGAGACTCCTCATCATGTCCGTGATCACATCCGGGACTCCGAACAACTTTCAGTACATCAAAACATATAAACTCATAACATAACTGTCATCGAAACGTTAAGCGTGCGGACCCTACGGGTTCGAGAACTATGTAGACATGACCAAGACACATGTCCGGTCAATAACCAATAGCGGAACCTGGATGCTCATATTGGCTCCCACATATTCTACGAAGATCTTTATCGGTCAGACCGCATAACAACATACGTTGTTCCCTTTGTCATTGGTATGTTACTTGCCCGAGATTTGATCGTCGGTATCTCAATACCTAGTTCAATCTCGTTACCAGCAAGTCTCTTTACTCGTTTTGTAATACATCATCTCGCAACAAACTCATTAGTTGCAATGCTTGCAAGGCTTAAGTGATGTGCATTACCGAGAGGGCCCAGAGATACCTCTCCGACAATCGGAGTGACAAATCCTAATCTCGAAATACGCCAACCCAACAAGTACCTTCGGAGACACATGTAGAGCACCTTTATAATCACCCAGTTACGTTGTGACGTTTGGTAGCACACAAAGTGTTCCTCCGGTAAACGGGAGTTGCATAATCTCATAGTCATAGGAACATGTATAAGTCATGAAGAAAGCAATAGCAACATACTAAATGATCGAGTGCTAAGCTAACGAAATGGGTCAAGTCAATCACATCATTCTCCTAATGATGTGATCCCGTTAATCAAATGACAACTCATGTCAATGGCTAGGAAACATAACCATCTTTGATCAACGAGCTAGTCAATTATAGGCATACTAGTGACACTCTATTTGTCTATGTATTCACACAAGTATTATGTTTCCGGTTAATACAATTCTAGCATGAATAATAAACATTTATCATGATATAAGGAAATAAATAATAACTTCATTATTGCCTCTAGGGCATATTTCCTTCAGTCAGGGGGTCTCCGAGTCGTCCACGAGGCAGGGGCCCACGCCCAAGGGGGGTGGGCGCGCCCCCCACCCTCATGGACAGCTCGGGATTCTTCTGGCCCAACTCTTTGCTCCAGGGGCTTCTTTTGGTCCATAAAAAATCAACATAAATTGGCACGTCAATTGGACTCCATTTGGTATTCTTTTTCTGTAAAACTCAAAAACAAGGAAAAAAACAGAAACTGACACTAGCCCTAGGTTAATAGGTTAGTCCCAAAAATCATATAAAATAGCATATAAATGCATATAAAACATCTAAGATGGATAATATAATAGCATGAATACTTCATAAATTATAGATACGTTGGAGACGTATCAGCATCCCCAAGCTTAATTCCTGCTCGTCCTCATGTAGGTAAATGATAAAAGAAATAATTTATGAAGTGTGAATGCTAGCAGGTGCACAAGTTTGATCAATGATAATTTCAATCACCTTTTCTAGCATCATTATATGTCATAACAGTAGCTCATCTCATAAAACTTTTCATGATCAAGTAACAAGCTATTCACATGTTAAAGTATAGATCATAAACTTTCTTGAAAACTAACAAACAATATTCTCAGTCATCAAACAATTGCAATTCATCTTATTTTAGCAAACTCCACATACTCCACATACTCAACTATCATTTAATCTTTCACAATTGCTAACACTCACGTGATATTTATGGGTTCAAAGTTTTAGTCGGACACAGAGAAAGATAGGGGCTTATAGATTCGCCTCCCAACCTTTTACCTCAAGGGTAAAGTCAACAATAATAGTTCATGTTAGCTTACATCCAATTGGATATATATATCAGGATCTTTCCAACACAATGCGCTTGCCAAAGGATAAAATGTAAAAAGGAAAGGTGAAGTTCACCAAGACTCTTGTATAAGGTATAAGACAAAAATAAAAGATAGGCCCTTCGCAGTGGGAAGCAGAGGTTGTCATGTGCTTTTAAGGTTGGATGCACAAAATCTTAATGCAAAAGAACGTCACTTTATATTGCCTCTTGTGATAGAGACCTTTATTATGTAGTCCGTCGCTTTTATTTCTTCCCTATCACAAGTTCGTATAAAGCTTATTTTCTTCGAACTAATAGATCATACATATTTAGAGAGCAACTTTTATTGCATGCACCGATGAAAACTTACTTGAGGGATCTTACTCAATCCATAGGTAGGTATGGTGGACTCTCATGGCAAAACTAGTTTAAGGGATATTCGGAAGCACAAGTAGTATCTCTACTTGGTGCAAAGAATTTGGCTAGCATGAGGGGGAAAGGCAAGCTCAACATGTTGGATGATCCATGACAATATACTTTATTTCGGATATAAGAAAACATAAGCCATTATGTTGTCTTCCTTGTCCAACATCAACCTTTTAGCATGTCATATTTTAATGAGTGCTCACAATTACAAAAGATGTCCAAGATAGTATATTTATATGTGAAATCTCTCTTCCTTCAATATTCTTTCATGAATTGTTCAAGTGACCAATTCTGCGTTTGCTAACTTTCAATAAGTTTACTACCTATACTTATTCTGTCTGAAGTCATTACTCCCCATGGTATAACCATATGAAACATTTATAAATTCAGATTTATGATATTGAATTTATACCATTTACTCATAGGATATACTTGAAGCACGTGAGTAAATGACAAACTACCCCAAAAAGATATAAGTGAAGAACACTGAGTAGTCAAATAATTAACTAGCCATGGGAGGATTCTTTTTCATTTAAGATTTCAGATCCAATGATTTTATTCAAACAGCAAGTAAAATTGAAAATACGCTCCAAGCAAAACACATATCATGTGATGAATAAAAATATAGCTCCGAGTAAGGTATACCGATAGTTCTGAAGACGAAAGAGGGGATGCCTTCCGGGGCATCCCCAAGCTTAGGCGCTTGAGTCTTCCTTGAGTATTACCTTGGGGTGCCTTGGGCATCCCCAAGCTTAGGGTCTTTCCACTCCTTATTCTCCTCATATCGATATCTCACCCAAAGCTTGAAAACTTCAATCACACAAAACTTAACGGAACTTCGTGAGATAGGTTAGTATGATAAAGAGTAAACCATTCACTTTGGTACTGTCAAAGACAAGGTTCATAATTTTTATTACACAATTCCTACTATACCATATCATTTCTAAAATTTATATTGAGAAATATAAGCCATAGAAACTAGAAAACAAGCAAACTAGAAAACATAATCTGTCAGAAACAGAACAGTCCGTAATGATCTGAGCATAAACCGTACTTATGCTACTCCAAAAATTATGAAATAAATTGTTGGACGTGAGGAATTTGTCTATTAATATTCTGCAAAAAGAATCAACTCAAAATCACTCCTCTATAAAAAATGGTAGCTAATCCCGTGAGCGCAAAGTTTCTGTTTTTTATAGCAAGATCACAATAACTTTCACCCAAGTCTTCCCAAAGGTCTTACTTGGCAGTTTATTGAAACAAAAGCTATAAAACATGATTACTACAGTATCTTAATCATGTAAACACACAAAAACAGTAAGGGTAAATATTGGGTTGTCTCCCAACAAGAGCTTTTCTTTAATGCCTTTTAGCTAGGCATGATGATTTCAATGATGCTCACATAAAAGATAAGAATTGAAACATAAAGAGAGCATCATGAAGAATATGACTAGCACATTTAAATCTAACCCACTTCCTTTTCCTAGGTATTTGTGAGAACATAGTTTATAGGAACAAGAATCAACTAGCATAGGAAGGCAAAACAAGTATAACTGCAGAACTTTAAGCACATAGAGAGGAAACTTGGTATTATTGCAACTCCTACAAGCATATATTCCTCCCTCATAATAACTTTCACTAGCACCATGAATGAATTTAACAATATAACCATCACATAAAGCATTCTTTGCATGATCTACAAGCATAGAAAATTTTCTACTCTCCACATAAGCAAAATTCTTCTCATCGGAATAGTGGGATCACTAATTCCTAAAGTTGACACTCTTCCAAACACTCCTACAAAAACAGCTATAGCCAATATGGACACTAATGGCGCACTATGCATGTGGTGCGCCATTACTAAATAGTAATGGCGCACCATGTGTTGGTGTGCCATTAGTGTGCAAATACTAATGGCGCACCACATCCACGGTGCGCCATTAGTAAAAAAAAAATTATTTATTATTTTTTCGAAATTACTAATGGCGCACCAGGGGACAGTGCGCCATTACTAGTTCAACTAGTAATGGCGCACCACTCCCACGGTGCGCCATTAGTAGTTAAAAAAAAACCCGTTAAACATTTTCAAAATCCTCAAAAACCTAACAGAACAAAAGTTACAGGGCTTTTAAGATCTGGAGAGGCAAACAAATTCAAAAAAAATCAAACTCAGTAATGGCGCACCTGCCCACGGTGCGCCATTACTATCTTCCCGCCTTCCAAATTCAAAATAAATCAAAAAAATAAAAAAAAGTTAGTAATGGCGCACCTGCCCACGGTGCGCCATTACTATGCCGTACATATGGCTGGGTGCACCTCCTCCACTCCACCTCTCCTCCACTCCATCTCCTCCTCTCCTCCACTCCATCTCCCCTTCTCTCCTCCATCATACTCCGCTCCTCCTCTCCGGTGACCTCCTCCTCCTCCTCTCCGGCGACCTCCTCCTCCTCCTTCTGTCCGGCGACCTCCTCCCTCGTCTCCTCCCCTCCCCTCACGGTTTCTCCTCCCTCCTCTCCGGTGATCTCCTCCTCCCTCCTCTCTGGTGATCTCCTCCTCCCTCCTCTCCGGTGAGCTCCTCCTCCCTCCTCCCCTCCCCTCCCCTCACGGTTTCTCCTTCCTCCTCTCCGGTGCTCCGGTGAACTCCTCTCCGGCGACCTCCTCCTCCTCTCCAGCGATTTAGGCGAGCGCCACTCCGGTGACGTCCTCCTCCTCCTCTCCAGTGAAATCGGCCCTCCTCTTCGACAAACTCCTCTCCGGTTAAAGAACACGGCAGAAGAACGTACAAGATCCAAAAACGAGAACAAAATTTGAAAAAATATCGTGCAAAAAAAGGATCAAGAAAAACGAGCAAAAAATGGGCAAAAAAATCGCGATCCAGATCCAAATTCAAAATTCAAAAATAGCAATGGCGCACGGTGGGGGTTAGATGGTGCGCCACTACTATTTTCCCGCCTTCAAAATTCAAAAATACTAATGGCGCACCGTGGCCTATACTAATGGCGCACTGCCTGGTGTGCCATTAGTATACTAGATACTAATGGCGCACCAGTGGTGCGCCATTAGTATTTAATACTAGTGGCGTGGTACTAGTGGCGCACCAGTAGTGCGCCATTAGTAGGCAAAACTGGTGCGCCACTAGTAGGCCTTTTCCTAGTAGTGAAACCCACTTTAGATGATAGTATTATTCATACTCCAAAAGATATAAGTGAAGTTCATGAAGCATTCTACAATTAATATAGACTAACCAATATCCAAAATATATAAGTGAAGCACACGAAGCATTCTATAAAACCATACTCAAAAGATTTAAGTGAAGCACAAAGAGCAATTCTATAAGATCATACTTAAAAGATATAAGTGAAGCACATGAATATTCTATAAATTGATGAAGGTACATCTCATACTAGCATGGTTCTTAAAGAATAAACAAAAACACAAAGGACACAAATCATGTGAACAAAACAAAAACCAAGGTATACCGATAATTGTTGAAGAAGAAAGATGGGATGCCAACCGGGGCATCCCCAAGCTTAGATGCTTGAGTATCCTTTGAAATTTTTACTTGGTGTGCCTTGGGCATCCCCAAGCTTGAACTCTTGCCTCTCTTTATTCTTCTCATATTGATAGCTCCTCGATCTTCGAACACTTCATCCACACAAAACTTTTAACAAAAACTTTGTGAGATCTGTTAGTATAATAAAGCAAATCACTACCTTTAGGTACTGTTGCAAACTTATTATTTATTTATATTGGTGTTAAACCTACTGTATTCCAACTTCTCTATGGTTCATAAGCTCCGTTACTAGTCATAGATTCATCAAAATAAGCACAGAACACGCGAAAAACAGAATCTGTCAAAAATAGGACAGTCTGTAGTAATCTGGAAGTTTAGTAAACTTCTGTAACTCCCAAAATTATGAAATAAATTAGACAATTTGAAAATTTTGTACAGAAGTAATGTGAAAAAAGTTTCAGACCCATTTGACCTTCCAGTAAAAAAATGTAAAATCACGCACTGCAGCCAAAGTTTCTGCTTTTGTTCTGCACATAGTAAACAAGCAATCTAATCATCCTAAAACCAAAGCTTGGCACATTATTTTTATAATACAATGGATATATACAAGGGGATAATTATTTACAGAGAAACTTCCATGAAAAATTCTACATTGTTTCCGTGAGCATGAACACAAGTGCTCAAGGTCGACGCTCACTTCTTCAATGCATAACTTTCCAATCACTTCTCTTTTTGGAAAACTTTTTAGGCATGAGAGGCAAGTAAAAATTTTTGGTTTTTTCATTCTTTGATTTTTTTTGTATGTTTCACCCACAACTAAACAGAAACAAAAAGAAAAAAATCTACTTAGTGAAGAAAGCAAACAAGCACACACGAGAATATCAACCCCACGCTATTGCTCCCCGGCAACGGCGCCAAGAAAGAGCTTGATAATCCCCAAGTGTAGGGAATCATCGTAGCAATTTCCAAAGGAGGAAGTGATAAGTATGGAGTGTCGAACCCACAAGGAGCTAAAGGTAAGATCAATATTCTCTCAAGCCCTATCTGCCACTGATACGACTCTACGTACACCGAACGTTTGCTTCCAACTAGAAACGAGAAATAAAACTATGTTGTGGGTATGAAGAGGATAACTTTGCATGATATCGGAGAGCTAAAATATAAAAGTAGTTGATGTTATCATAACGTTAGAATATACTACTAAATATTATAAATAGCGAGTGTGGAATAATGATGGATCGTTGTGCGGAATTGTCCTAGGCAATTGTTAACAAGACCGATAGTCGTCATTGCAATTTCATATGAGGGAGAGGCATAAGCTAACATACTTCCTCTTCTTGGATCATATGCACTTATGATTGGAACTCTAGCAAGCATCCGCAACTACTAAAGATCATTAAGGTAAAACCCAAACATAGCATTAAAGCATCAAGTCCTCTTTATTCCCATACGCAACAACCCCCTTACTCGGGTTTGTGTTTCAGTCACTCACCAACCCACTATAAGCGAATCATGAACATATTGCAACACCCTAGAGCGGGAATCCCTCACGCTTGCGCGACACGGAGGGCACAATAGGACAGCACCAAAATAAAACATACAACTCATACCAATATATACCATCAATCAACCCAAAGACAAAGGATATCTACTCAAACATCATAGGATGGCAACACATCATTGGATTATAATATGTGGCATAAAGCACCATGTTCAAGTAGGGATTACAGCGGGGTGCGGGAGAGTGGACCGCGTAAAATAGATGAGGATGGTGATGATGATGGTGATGTTGATGAAGACGATCACCGCGGCGATGATTTCCCTCCTGATGGCACTCCGGTGCCACCGAGAGAGAGGAGGAGAGGTTCTCCCCCTTGTGCTTCCTCCTCCATGGCCTCCCCCCTAGATGGGGAGAGGTTCTCCCTCTGGTCCTTGGCCTTCATGGCGATGATGGCCCCTCCGGGATCCTCCTCCATGGCCTTCGGTGATGATGGCCCCCTCCGGCAGGGTGCCAGAGAGGGCCTAGATTGATTTCTCGTGGCTACAGAGGCTTGCGGCGGCGGAACTTCCGATCTAGGTTATTTTCTGGGGGTTTATGTATTTATAGGAATTTTTGGCGTTGGTTTCACGTCAGCGGGGTCTCCGAGTCGTCCACGAGGCCGGGGCCCACGCCCAAGGGGGGTGGGCGCGCCCCCACCCTCGTGGACAGCTCGGGATTCTTCTGGCCCAACTCTTTGCTCCAGGGGCTTCTTTTGGTCCATAAAAAATGAACAAAAATTGGCACGTCAATTGGACTCCGTTTGGTATTCTTTTCTGTAAAAATCATATAAAATAGCATATAAATGCATATAAAACATCTAAGATGGATAATATAATAGCATGAATACTTCATAAATTATAGATACGTTGGAGACGTATCAATATGTGTCGGTTGAACTTGCATACTTTCTGTAGCGATGAAACTTTGTGATGTCCACGGTCCCTGCCGAACTTGTGTAACGCTACTTTGTTTGTTTGGGTACGATGACCTACGTACCTCTAATTAATTAGTTTGCGTAGTGTATGTTGCATCTAGTTGCTAATTAAACCTTTCTTTTTCGTGTTGCTCTAATATATATATTTTGTTGCATATGATTGTACATCCTCTTGATGAACATGCATCTCTAACTGGTACCTAGTTTCTTGATGGCGAGATGCCGGTGCTATGTCGTGTACAAAGGGAAGGTTCCGGGGGTGTACAACGAGTGGCCTGAGTGTCAGGCGCAAGTGAATGGGGTCTCGGGCGCCAGCAATAAAGGCTTCAAAAGCAGACAAGAAGGAGAAGCTAGTTACTTGAGGTTCACGCTCGCGCGAGAGAGGACTCGTAACCGCCGCCTCATGTACTGCATAGTTACGCTCTCACTCATAGTGATAGCTCTTCTCGCATATACCATTGTTTAGATGGATGACGTTGTAGTTGCAAGTATTTGAGACTTGCATGTATCGCTATTTTCGAGATGATGACGAGATACCACTTTGTATTGGATGATGATTATGATGAGACTATTTATATGTATATGCTATGATTACATTTGTGGTCTCGCAGCCATTGGTATGTGTATCATGATGACATTTGTATCTGCTAAAGATTCTTGTGTAAAGCCTGTTCAAATATAAAACAAATATGCAGAAAAAAAACAAAAACTACTAAAATTAGTGGTAGCGAGTGGAGAAAAGTTAGCAGCAGCGCCACTATAGCAGTAGCGCGTCCAGGAGACGCGCGCTAGAGCTATTAGCAGTAGCGAGCTTCCACGAAGCGCGCTGCTGCTACACTTGTATAGCCGTAGCGGCGGTGAGCACGCGCTACTGCTACGTGTTAGCTGTAGCGCCTTATTAGTAGCGCCGGTCCCCACGCTACTGATACACCTAAAATCCGCGCTGCTGCTAGCCTTTTCCCTAATAGTGCATCCATAACAATTGGTCAAGGATTCGAATACCCAATCTGCACCTTTTGCATATTCTGTAGGATAAAAGTATGGCACTGGAAAAAAGAAGACCTCGGCATCTCATTGTAGACGCGGCGGGAAAGATGGCACTCTGCTTGATCCGAGTCCATCCTCCGGGACGCGCTCAGGAGGAAACATTGTGTGCCTACAATCGTGACTTTGGGAGCGTCTTGTGGGGCCCTTTGCTAGCGATCTGTAGGTAGAAAATTTTCTTTGGGAGAAATTTGTAGGTAGCAAGTGACCTTGTAGGCTTGTATTGTTTGGAGCATATGTCTATATTTTCGGATCATGTCCACGAAGCTGTACCGAAAATCTTGAGAAAAGAAAAAAAGAGACTCTGTTCCCGGACTGCAAGGCTGCAACCGAGAACAGAAATCCCACTCTAAAGAAATAATCAGAAATCCCTCATCTCTCCCGGCCCACCACGCCGGTGCCGCGGCCACCAGGCGTCTCGATGGCATCGACGGAGGAGGACGAGCAAGTCTGCGGTGGATCGACGAACCTTTTTTCAACCACGGCGCACACTACCCCAACCACACTTGCACCTATCAGGCCGGCCGGGGTTACGTAGAAGAAGACGACCCAGGCGATCCCCTTGATAGGCAAGAGGAAGAGGGCGTGGAGGTTGCTGAACTCCATGACCAGCCGCCGCGCATGTGTGGGTTCTTTACTCTTCCTTTCTTCATATTCAACACATAATATCGGCTAGCTGTTGATCAATTATCATCTTCTCCCTATGTCCAAAACTACTTTTCATCAAAATGGATAAAAGGAGATGTATCTAAAATTAAAATACGTCTAGATACATCCCTTTCTATCCATTTTGATGACAAGTATTTTCGGACAAAGGGAGTATGTATCTATTGTCAATAACTGTACAGCAGATTCAGGTGCATGTGAAATCACCTGGCGTGCATTGGACGTCATGTTCCCACGGGAGGACCGCGATGACGAAAGATGGGTAGATAGGTACGCCCAACGGATTAAAGAACATACCAAGCTGTACAACGAGATTATGGCCTTGGGAGATGAGGATGATACTCCTTCCCCTCCCCCCTATCCCATGACAGTCTTCCGTGACGCAATTGCTTTATGCATCCTTGTGTGCAAGTCCTGCCACCACCGTGTTTATAGGACCGATGACAATTCTACCACCAGTAAGAGCATCTCCAGCCGCACCCCAGAAAGGCCTCACTAAATGATTTTTTTCGTGCCGGCGCCGAAAAAACGGCCCAGTCGCGTCCCCAGAAACCCGATTTTCGTCGGCCTGGGCCGAAATCAGCGCCGGCGGACCCAGCCCGAACACGGCGCGCTGGGGGGCGCCCGGGGGCGCCGGGGCGAGTTGTTTTGGCGAAGCAGCCGCGGGCCCGCCGAGTCAGCAAGACGGGCGCTTCATCGCCCTCATCGCCTCGGTTCCCGCGGGAATCAATGCCAAGGCTGTCGCACTGCCACCGCCGGTCAGGCTTGCCATTGATTCCTCACGGGCGGCGCGTCACGGGGCGGCGCGGCAACGCCTCCCCTCCCGTCACACGTACACACGGGCGCGGCTACATAAGCCGGTGGCCTCCCTCGCCTCTGGCCACACCAGCCCTAGCCGCCGAGCTCTCCCTCTCCCATGCGCCGCCGCCGAGCCCTCCCTCTCCCTCTCCCGTGCGCCGCCTCCGAGCCCTCCCTCACTCCGACAGCCCCGATGGCCGAACATTTCCCCGGCGATGAGGCGGCGACTACTCTGCGTTCAGCGAGTTCTTTTTTTAGATATATTTGCTATGTATAAGCCGTGAACATGTCTAATATATGCCAAAGTTTGCCTAAATTTAGACGTGTTTAGCCGAACTTCGCCGAACTTTTTTTTTGAAAAAAATTATACGCGTCTGGGGGTGGCCCTGGGGCCGACGACTGGGGACCAACTCGCCTTCAGGCCGTTTTTTGCGCCGGCTCGCCTCCAGACGGCCGATTTTGTTTAGGAGATGGTGCTGTCACGATCGAGAAGCAGGCAATAAAGGCTTGCTTTCCTCCCAAAAGAGTTATGCTTGTTTTGTTTAGGAGATGGTTGGCTGCTGAAGTGATGTTCAACACCGATATTTATGACAGTTAGGTAATTTTTATTTGTCTCCTTTGCTCGTGCATCTATTAAAAGATGTGTGAGGACGGGTTAGTTTATTCGTAATTGCTCTGTAGCATTAGATAGTCACATTAACCAATCAGATCAGATCTCAAAACTTTTACCATCAACAGACAAAATAGGTCATCTTGTTGATACACTTTAATATATACACTTACTCTATTTCTTTGTCGCCTTTTTATTACATACAAATGGAGAGTGAATTGCAGAAAACATCGACATCGAAGGCTAGGATTGTAGGAATCACAATTCTACAATTGTGTGTACCAAAAACCACTAATTCCGAGGCTTTTCTTTTTCTTTTGCAAAAAAAACACTAGTCGGCACCTTGCGATGTTTTAAGCATGATTATGACAGATGGGTCCCGCTGAACAGGGCGACGTGACAAAACAAAAAGGCAAATACATCCCGATACGATTTTCTTTTGCAAAAATACCCTGGAAAAAAAAAGCAATCGGGTCCTCCAGAGTTCATCTCCAACCGGTCCCGTGGTGGACGCCGGCGGCCACTCCCTCCCTTGCGTGGCTGGTGCAGATGCTTCTTGCTCAAAAGATAGGGCAGGTGGGAGGTCTGGCGCGGTCGGTGACGGGCAGGACGGCGTGGATTCGACGACGTTGTCGGTTAGGACGACTGGGAAATGGAGCTCCGGCGGCGTCATGAGCATCGGGCGGTGGATTGAGCTCTAGCCATGGCGAGACGCCCTCCCTCACCACACCTTCATGGGCCGCCGTCACGCCTTCTCGTCACCCCCGTCGGCGCCGATGCAGGTGAGCAGCAAGGGCGGCCGTGCCGGTTTGAGCATCGGGCGGCAGTGCCGGCTTGAGCATTGGGCGGCGGCTTGAACTCCAGCCGCGCCGAGGCGCCCTCCCTCACCACGCCTACGCGGGCCGAGGAGCGGGGAGTGGGAGGCCGGGGCGGACGCCGGGGAGCACAGAGGAGGAGGAGATGAGCTCCGTTCTCGCCGTACTTGCGCACCTGCGGGGCAGCGGCGGCTTTATCATTTATGCGGCGAAGGACATGCGCCCCTCCGGGGCCACAGTGATGACGACATCGGAGGTGCGGGTGGACGCCGGGAGCAGCACGTCCTCCCGAACATGCACGCCGAGGCAGCACTCGCCGGCTGGACGACGGGTGGCTGAGTCCAGATGTTGTCCTTTTTTTAGAGCACCAACCTTATGCTCTTAGATCCTTTTACATATTAGTGGATGCTATTTTGTCTATTTGTGATCTGTTCTATCATGCCACGTCACCCTGTTCAGCGGGACCCACCTATCATAATCATGCTTAAAACGGCATAAGCTAGCGACTAGTGTTTTTTGCAAAAAAAAGCCTCAAAATTAGTGGTTTTTGGCACAAAACTGTAGAATTGTGGTTTCTGCAACCCTAGCCTTTAATGCCGATGTTTTCTGCAATTCACTCTACAAATGGGCATTAAGTTGTAACTCCAACCAGCAGGATAGTAGGGGGACATGTGGTAGATGATTGTTGATGATCTGACAAAATAAATGCAGGGGTAAAAGGGGCACAACTGCATTGAAGTCACATGCATGTCTTAATACTGAAACAAATGCAAAAATAAAACAATGCAGCAACCCTCAAGATGGAGTGATTATTAGTTAAGTTGAGCATGAGCATGAGCATATATATCCTGCTGAGCTTGTTCTGTTGATACACATGCTAATGTATGAGGAAGTGGATATCACTTATTAGCTCTAACAATGTGATAAATTGTAGGATTCCTTTGTCATACCACGTTGTAGCCCATGTTGAGGAATGTATATATTGGATAAGGCTTGAGTAGAAGTTGATCTTTGGATAAGGCTTGAATCAGATGACAAGCAACTACTTTATGCATATGCTGAGATCGATGTTCGGGCAGTACTTGATTCATGTTCTAAGAACGGATCTCTGGTGATCATTGCAATTTGAACCTAAAATATAAAGTCCTTACAGAAAGAGTTGAGGCTGTAATACAGGTCTACGCAAAGGTTGACCATCCTCGTCATGTAAGGTTCAGTGCTGAAAAGCACTGGATATGATGATTATCCTCATCACGGTGTCGTGATGTTTAATGGCAAATTGTTACGGAATGAAAAGCTCTTCCAGCATATTGCCGCGGTGAAAGCAAATGAAAAATTGGACGTTTTTTTAAAAGTGGACAATTCAATGCAGTTCCATTGGACTTTTCAAGATGAACATGTCGGAGCTGTTGTTTCTCCTGATGACTCGATCTTTGAGTATGGCCAGTTCTTCGTGAGGGTGATGTTTGCTCCATAGGATTCTCAGAATGAAGCTCAGCTCCAATATGCTGGCATATCGCTGTTGGCTGAAAGCCTGAAGCCCATGAAAAGAAAGAGAAAACGGTTGTTGATGTTCTTAATCTTGTAAACGAGTTGACTTGAATTTCTATTTGTAAACAACTGAAGCATTTTTTACAGCCAGAAAGCAAGAGAAAACGTTTGGTCTACGTTTGCAATATGACCGCTGAAAGAAAATCTGAACATGTTCCGATTGCATTAGCCGCCTACAATTAAATCGATGAATGATATGTAGCGGGATGGCACATTAACTCTACACCCGTCCATCCTGTGACAGACCATAAATAGAGAGGGAACGCAAGGGAGACCACCAATAAAATTGAGATTATGTGAGGAAGAGTGCGTTTTCATGATGCTTCCATAGCCAACACGCTGCAACATGTGACACTATTCTCCCCTGGTAAGCACTTCCATCAAATCTAGACCAAACAAGTAAGTAACAAGACCTAGACCAATACTAATACCCGCTAACAACCTCTAGTTTCATACAACCTCTAAAGGTTTGGGTTTGAGTGACCCCAGTTTTTGGATTTTTGTTGTTGAAAAGCTATGGTGGTTTGCTACACTAATCATTGAGGTTTTCCGGAGATCTCTTACATTTTTCTATGAAAAAAAAAGCGTGGAGTTACTTTTCCAAACACTAGTATGGTAATATAGTATGACCTTTTGCTGTATATACACACCATCAAACAAAAACCCCAGGAGGTCATCATCCTGTTTCCATCCCATTTAACATGATTCTCAACATGCAACTTTGCAAATTTTAAATCCCTCAACGTAAAGAACTCTTTTGGTGAAACATAGTGATTCTATACCACAAGAACCAGACTTAACCATTTATTCTTTGATTGTTGGTTTGCTATCTATATCGTCTATCATTGAGGTGGTGCGTAATTCATATCCACCTAACAACATCGAAAATATGTTGGATTACTGGGTGTGTGGTATTAGTACAACACTAAGGTCTCAGATGGTCGTGACGTAGTCTTCAACAAGACTTTATCTTCTCCACTGAATGCATGCTTGGTCTTTGCTTCAGTGTTTGGAAGACTGACATATGGTTATGGCAGCATGCACACAAGTGGAATCGGTGGCTGCGGAGTTTCTTCATATCGGCACTCCACAACCCTAGTTTTGTTTTGTTGGCGGTGTTGGGGCTATTATTCCTGTTGTTGTGAACTGTTTTGGTCCATTTTGCTGTTTTCCTCCTCAATTGTACAGTGCAGAAATTGAACTATATATTGTCTGGTCGTATTGGTATGATACAATGATATAAACAAACAACGCTTCTTTAATCAATAAAAAAGTTTATTCTTGTAAAAATAATATACTTTGCACACCAGTATCTTTGTTCCTTATTGTTTGGATATGAAAAGGACAAGTCACGTATGTGCAAAATTCCTCAAAAAAGAAATGTATCTACGTGCGGTATTACTGCATGTCTGTAAACATAGCTGCGACATATTTTTTAGGGATCCGGCTCCTCTGACGTACGGCCAGTGCCGTTGGGCCACTGACATGTGGTCCAGGTTCCCGGAGGGCCCATGTGTCAGTGAGCGAACGGTAGGGTGCCGTACGGCAGAGGATTCTTGTCCATTTTTTGGGTGTGATACGGAAGAGTAAAATGCTTTCAATTAATTAACTCCTATTAACGCCTCTTAGCTGGCACACAGAAATATATTGCTTTCAGGAGCATCCGCAAGCACCCAACCTAGATCTCTTATTGAGACTAGTAGCGTGATGACTCCGACTGAAGTACATTAGAAAGAGAGAGAAGAGTAAGCGTGGATCTTGATCCTTTGCTGATGGGAATGAGTGGGATCAGAAACAAGATGGACTCATCACGTATGTGTACGGGATACAACTTGCAGTCAAGCCCATTATTTTATCTCAGAACTTCTTGCCGAAAATAAGGAGCAAGGGTTGGAGTACCAGTCACATTCAGCAGAGCTGTGGAGAGCCGTACGACGGCCGATGGTGATAGCTGCTCTTGGGCCGTGGTGCCGGGGTGTGTGTGAGGAAACTTCGGTCCACAAATGCAGTCTTTCTGTTCTACTCCCTCCATTCCTAAATACTTGTCTTTCTAGGCATTTCAACAAGTGACTACATACGAAGTAAAATGAGTGAATCTACACTCTAAAATATGTCTACATACATCCGTATGTGATAGTCATTTAAAATGCCTAGAAAGACAAGTATTTAGGAACGGAGGGAGTACTTTGCATGGGCAAACTCAGCCTTCGTTTTGGATATATAGTGCCACTATCTGTAGAAGTGGCTGATTTGGTTGAACCACACCATTGCACGCTGTAACCATCTCACCAAATTGGCTGCACACTTTGCGCCAATAACTTGGGAAGTGATCCGCGTGTTTATGTCATCAATTAAGACCAAAACCGATCCGAAGGAAAAAAAAAACATCCACATGGTTGCCATGTCAGCGTACCTTAAATTGCTCGCCCTTGGATTATTGTATACAAGGTGTTTTTCTGCGAACTGGTTGGCGTCACAATGAGGCATTTAAGGTTGCCCGTAATGGAAGAACCATACTTAGCTAAGTATTATGCATGTCAACTCGTAGACAATTTTGATAAGGTGGCTTAAAATTAAATGAAGAAAGAGAGATTTGAGTATCGTATCAACATATTGTATTACTATATGCCTTGCATGACAATAAATAAGGTGGAAAATGCATAGGAGCTCCTGGGTGCTCCACCCCCTATATGAATATAAAATTCACAAATTACTAGGAAAATTAGAAAAAATCTAGAATCTTGAGATATAGATATATGGCCTTTGTGCAGGATAACAGCAGGCTATATCCCCCCCCATTGGCTCTCGCGACCGGCCGCGCCGCGGCCCCCTCCTCCCCAAGCCCTCCCTCTCCCTCCTTCCCCGCCGCCGTCGCTGGTGCCCGCCTCCGGGCCTGTCCCTGGCGACGCTGGCGGCGGCGGCCCCTGGCCTTTCCCCTCCTGGTGCCGTTTCGGCGCGGGACAGCGCATATCTGGGAGGTGTCCCTAGGCGGTGACGGTCTGGCGCGGCGGTGGTGTGTCCTGGCGGTGCGTGGGAGATCAGCTGAGCAACGGCACTGCCGTTGGCAGCGGGGTGTTGCGACGGCGGGGTCTGGCGGCGCCTGCTTGGCCCAGATCTGGGCCCCTTGGGCCCCATCTGGGTCGTGGTGGGCCGATGGCAGGGTGCGGCGTCTGCGTGGCTCCCGGGAGGCAGAGGAGGTGTGTCGGACTGGTGGGTGCTGGCGGCGTCGGCGCCGCCCTGCTGCAACATGGCCGGTGGGGCTTAGCGGGCCCGATTTGGGCCTGGCCGGGCCAGGGATGGCCTGGTGTGCCCTGCTGCCATGACCGGACAGCGACCGCGACGGTGCCGGAGGCACGGGCCTCCTGCACGACGGCGGTGGAGGTGGTTCCCTCCCGCGTGGCTCCGGTGTCGCTGCTCCCGGCGCCTAGCGCTTCTCTCTCCATCTTCTTGGCCTGATGGTGGCGTTCTCAGTGAGGCGGCGTGGGTGGTGGCAATACCGCGGTGGGGCATGCAGGTGGCGACAAGATGGATGGTTGGCTCCGGCCTGGCTAGGCGATGGGGGTTAGGAATGCGGGAGAAATCCTTGCCGGTCCTTCCGGCTCCGATGCGGTGTCGCCTGCGGGTGCCGCCATCCCTTCATGGAGGGTGTCGGTGGTATCCATCCCCCACATGCCTCCGCGTGCCGGGGGAAACCCTAGGACTCGTCCGGACAGCAGCGTCGTCGGCGTTGCATTCCTTTCTGGAGGTGCTGCTTGGTACGCGGTGGATCGGAGCCTTGGTCTGTGGTGGGTCGAGTCCGGAGGGCGCAGCGGTGGCGGGTCACCCGCGCTTTGTCAAGCTTCCGTTGTTGGCATTTATTTCTTCTTTCTTTCTCTTTTCTTTTGGGCTTGTTGTGCTGCTCGCCCCAACATTTGCGATGTTTGTCCTATTCACACCCACATGTTTTCCTTTCTAAGACTTTTGTCCTATTCACACCCACATGTTTCGAGCTTCGGGAGACTGCGGGTTTGCCGCAGGTGGCATGAGCGAGCGGTGGATGTCAAACAATGTCAAACTTGTTCATGATGGTGGTACTAGAAATTAATCCTAAGGAATAGTGTACCATAAAATCATTAAGCTCACATGCTAGGATGCTCTAATTACAACACTGTTACATGGAAACTAATCGCTACCTTCCTTTATTTTTTTCCGATAAAGGGCGCTTTTATTAACTCCAAATGTAGCATCGAGACATACAGAGCATTAAGAGTATCACTCGGCCTCTGCATAATTAGGATGCACACAGCCAAACACCAATAGTCTAACAAAAGAATGTAAAATACCGACAATTCGGCAACAGTAGTCCTATAGACCGAGACTATGCCTATGTCAAAATGGATGGTGGACCGATCCGGAGATTACGCTGCCACCCATGTTGAGCAAAAACCTCCATAGCCACCTGCTCCAACCGCGTACACACCACCTTGAATAATGGTTGGTACTTCGCTTGTTGTAGCGTAGACCACGTACGAAGCAAGTACGTATAACGGAAAATAACCTGCAGCGGAGAGACATTTTGTCATTAAAAACTAAACCATTTCTACATAGCCAAAGCGACCATAATAAGGCTACATTCCTTTATTGTTTGCATATAAAAAATACAATTAGGTGCGTGCAAAATATTACTGCAAAAACATATACGTGCAAAATTAATTTGTTCCATAAATTTAGGTGCAACAAGTTTTTGTAGGGCTCACACGAAAGAACAAAATGCACCCGGGGAATTAACTCCTATTAAGGTGTTCTAGCTAGCATATTGAAATATATTGCTTTCCGCCCCACCCCCAAGACTCAAAGCAGTGAAAAGCTATCAGTGGTTCTCGTAGAGGCACATGAGGAAAAGAGAGAAAGTAAAGTGTGGATCCTCGTTCGTTGGTGGGAATGAGAGGGATCGGAAACAAGATGGACTCCTTATGTCAATTTGGGCGAACGGCAAGAGTTGCTCTTGCAGAGTATTCCGCCACATAACTTCCTGCCAAGAATGATAGTGTCGAGTGCCAGAAAAATCAGGCCTGAAAAATTATAGCTTCACTGGTTTGGGGGCAAGGAGTTCTCTGAAGCACTAGTGATTGAAGCATTTGAACTTCGTTGGCGCCAACTGCACTCGAAGAAATAACTCCTAGTTGCATTGAATTTTCTTGCATGTATCTTTGGCTTTAGCCTTTCTACTTCAGTTGTCGAGACAAGGTATTCTTGTAATTTGCCTCTAATGAAAGGGTTTGGTCGGTTTACAGTTGCTTTGTTAGTTTTTCCTATGATGCCATGCTTTTAAGACCTCTTCCAATGCGCACATGCTTAAATGAGGTGATAAGCAAATTAAGGCCTCCTTTAGTTCATAGGATAGGGATATTATAGGAATAAAAACTTCATAGGAAGTGAGATGACATGCATCTCAATTTCTCAAAGGAAAAATTACTATAGAGAAAGAGATGTCATTTGATGTATAGGATAGGAATTTTTCCATTGAGTATAGGCTAATGTTTTTTTTCCTTTGAAATGTAAAAGATTGGATTCTATCCTACATAGGAATAGGAATCTATTCCTACAAACCGAAGGGCTCCATAGGAATTTTTTCTTTAAAAATCCTATCCTATGAAATTCCTACAAGATTCCTACAAACCAAATGAGGCCTAAAAGGTTTAGAAGCTAAAGCTCGAATGCATAGGTGCTTAACTTGTTGTAGCTAAGCTTCATTTATTTAATGATTTAGCAATTAAACTCCTTCATGCATTGGTGGGCTTATTTCATTTAAGTGTTGTGTCTAGGTTCGTGAGCTTGGCATTGTTTCTTTCTGGGGTCACCAAAGTCATCTCTCTGCTCTTAGTTACCATACCACATCAGATTTTTCACTTAGATGGCAGCCTTACCACCTGTACAAGGTAGATCATTGGCAGGGGTCTAATGTTCTCCATTAGGATGGTGATGCATATATTTTTTGGGAAGTAAGTTTGTGATCCAATTGGTTTCTATAATATAAATTGTAGAGGGCGACCTCCCTTTTATTCACACAAAAAGTGCAACAAATTTCGTTCTATATATATGTGCTTGCAAGTTTGGATAGAAATCAAACATTCTGAGATGCATAGCTGGTGGTTTGTGCAGATCTCTGACCTAATTCACACATAGAAATGTCGTACCATGACACGAAGTTTATAGCTAGTGGAACTCGCGCGAGGTGTTCGATAAAGCCTACATGGTCTACCTGATCGCCTACGAGCACGTGCTGTAGTGTAAAGAGGTCAGCAGGTACAACTTTTTTTTGTCAAATACGCACGAGTGTGCATACTATATATTAAAGAAGAGGATGGGGAAAGAACCCCTTCACATTGGTGAGTACATGTTACAAGTTATATGAGATCCAATTCCACCGATACAAAACAAGTAAACTACTCTCTCGCCATCGCCCACCTAGCTAGCGCCCCAAACAAGACTTCCACATCTTCTTTTATTAGTCCTGCTTGCCTCCAAGTCTAGCCCTCGCCAGGTACAAATTCACCTCGAAGGTATCTGGCCGCACGTGATGCCCAAGGATTTGGTTACTGGACGATAAATTTGCTTACCGTCTGTTAGTCGCTTATATCTTACTTCTCACTATAAACACATGTATCAAAACTTTTGAATATAAACAGTCGTGTAATGTTAAATGGGCATGGCAACTCTCACAGAACAAGAAACTAGTCGCGGTGTTGTGGTAATGGGTGGAGATCTCTACACTACTGCATGGTGCAATAGTGCCGATGACATGTGGGCATAGATGTCCACACGACAACGATCATACTAGACGATCCGCTTTGGCAATTGACTAGTGGTTGGGGCGCGCCCAGGGCACACCTCCTGTGCGTACATGTGCGTCCAAGTCTAGCTTGCGTAGTTCTGGACGTGCTTATTCGATTAGAGAAGCACAACCAGCATCGATAAGCTAAGAAAAAAGTGCACATCTGTGCGTGCCAGAGAGGACTTTGCACTGATTTTTGGCTCTAATTGATAGTAGTACTCCAACACATGCATGTACCGTCGACATGTACTTGAATCGATGACGGTAATACAGACAAAATCCATAGAGGTGGAAGTATATTAATCTTAGGGGAGTGGCAGCAGTTTATAAACTTGGTTAGAAGATGCATTACATACGACAGTTGTCCAAAAATAAATCAAACTCAGCAAATAAACAAATCTAAAGACGATGTATCTACCAGATGCTCCACTCCATGTCGTTGTATTTCAGCCACGAGACATGCCGCTGCAGCTTCATCTGCGTGCTCTGCCAATCCCATCGGCCATCGTGCCGATGCTCGCCTTCATCATCGCCTGCTCGAGCAGCTCCTCATCTGCTTCATCATCAGCTCGCCGTCGTAGTAGAGCCCTCGACGTAGCCCACCACCTCTCATGGTAGCTGCAGAAGAAGCAGCGGTCATTGCCATTCGCGCTTGCCGTAGTGCAGCCAGCCGTTGCATATGCCTTCTGCCATGCGGCTGTGCCAGTGCCTTGAGCAGGTGGAGGCAGAATGGGCGTTCAAGCTCAGTTCGGTAGCTACATCGTCGCCCACCAAATCCAGCAAGAAGTTAAAGTGCGGATGCAGCAAACGCCGTGAATCCAAACCTGCCATTAGTGTCCTGTAGATCCATGTGTTCGATAAAGGGAAATAGCAGAGTGAGCACAAACATGGTATAAACTCCGTCACTGCAAATTGGAGTCCATGGCCATTGTAATTTCAAATATCAGATTCACCACAGTTATAGCAGAATTTTTTGAAGCCCACCATCTTTGTCGGAGTTCTCCAGACTATGCCCTCGCTCCATGCAGAGCAAGCAGATCTGAAAATAAGAGAAAATATCACAATTGCTAAGAGATAGTGAAACTGAAATCTCAGCTTGGTAATGCACAGTTGCTGATAATCTTGGCTGAGAATGACAAATTTTCTTTAATACAATGACAACTAATAACAAACAACAAAGAAGACATCACAAGGAGATGATCGAGCTATTTTAGATCTTATTAAGAGCATGAATACTACAAAATGGGTGAATCTTGTAATAGATAACTTCAACAGTTTGTTGAATATTTGAGAATGCAGTTTCTAGTCGAACCAGGCAAGATTCCTACGCAAAAGGGGCATCAAACACCTAACTTGGCCAAAAAGAACAGGAAAGGTAAGTAAGTAAAATGAACGAGGGACCAAATAGTTCATATTTTGCATACAAAAAAGATGTTTATTTTCCCATTCCACACAAAGTATCAGCATTTTCCTTTACATTCCAAATAAAAAAATTGAGAACCCTTCAATTTAGCAGGCAGTAACTGATGACAACAAAATTGTAATAACTGCAGCAAGATAAACATGAGCATACAGGGGAACTTAGTCTAAAAGATAGAATGATATAAACTATGATAATAACAAAGATAATAGGTCAGATAGAACAAGAAACTTACATACAAATCCAGTAGTGTCAACACTGTATCTGTTGGAAGCTTCAATATCATTTAGTTCAAGGGAATCCTCTCTTCTATATCTGTAATTAAACACTAAAGTTTAAACTAAGGAATTGTAGCCAACCTTTCTAGTTTTCTAATTAGTCGGGCTTACTGGACACAAAGAGAATAGTACGATTCCCAGATTCATCAGAAAAGAAGTAGAAGAGCTATATGTAAGTTACAACAGGAGTAAACCTGCATTTAGTATGATAGTAACTATGAGGAAAATAGTTGGCTGCTTACATTACAATAAGTTCCGGTGAACCTCCACAGGGCAGCTTATAACAAACATAGACATCACTTTGGCATTCCATACCCTTTTCATTCCCAATTCCATTTAATAAATGTCCTGATGAAATTGGCACTCTTTGACAGTCGATCAGATTAAAGCCTTGTGATGTCTTTATGGATATTTTGTTGGTATCACTTTTCTTCTGCAGGTCATTAGAAGTTCCTCTGTAAATTAACCATGAAAACTCCAAATCAATATATTATTGATATAAAACAAACTATAGAATGTTGTGGATGGGGCGCACACTGAACGCGCCTCTTGAGGCGGAGCTGTGCGCCCTTGTATTGCTGGACCACCTCGGCGCTCTGTGATGCCAGGTATGGTACTGCCCCTTCAAGTTTCTTTATCTACAATTGCCGCCACTTGCATATACAAGTGAGAAGCTTGTGAATGAATGGCAGCAAGCAGGGAAAATCCACAAATGGTGAAAAATGATAAAAAAATTATGAGAGTAAAGCCGTTCACACAACGCATCCCCAAAAGTGAATGAAGCTGCTATGCATTACACATACAAGAGAATCAGTGCATCCTTATTTTCTTACATAGAAGCACGGGTAGGCCATGGCTCAACCTCTCAATCGCAGAGAAGATTAGGAGGCAAAGCAGATCCCCTCCGGCTAGAAGCCCTATCTTTCTGTGAACGCAAGGGATCGGCGAATGAACGAATGTGCGAATAAAAACAAACATAAATACAAATGATGAATGACGCGTCGGGGGTGAAGGGATTACGCGTAGGAGACGAGCTTGGACTGGGCGCCGGCCTGGCTGGGCCTCTCGACCTGGATGACGCCCTCGAGGGGCACGCGGTCGTCGCTGATGCCGAGGATGACGGGGTCCTCAGTGTTGGGGAACGTAATAATTTTAAAATTTTCCTACGCACACATAGCAACGAGAGGGAAGAGTGTCCATGTACCCTCGTAGACCGAAAGCGGACGCGTTAGCACAACACGGTTAGTGTAGTCGTACGACTTCACGATCAGACCCATTCAAGTACCGAACGTACGGCACCTCCGAGTTCAGCACACGTTCAGCTCGATGACGTCCCGCGAACTCCGATCCAGCAGAGCTTCACGGGAGAGTTCCGTCAGCACGACGGCGCGATGACGGTGATGATGTTGCTACCGATGCAGGGCTTCGCCTAAACACCGCTACGATATGACCGAGGTGGAATATGGTGGAGGGGACACCGCACACGGCTGGAATAGATCAATAGATCAACTTGTGTCCAGAGGTGCCCCCCTGCCCCCGTATATAAAGGAGCAAGGGGGAAGGCCGGCCGGCCCTCTATGGCGAGCCAGGAGGAGGAGTCCTCCTCCTAGTAGGAGTAGGACTCCCTTCTTTCCTACTCCTACTAGGAGGGGGAAAGGGAGAAGGAAAGGGGGCGCCCCCCCCCCCTCTCCTAGTCCAATTCGGACCAGAGGGGGAGGGGCGCGCGGCATGACCTAGGCCAGCCCTCTCTCTCCACTAAGGCCCATTATTTCTCCGCGGGGGGGGGGGGGGGGGGGGGGGTTCCGGTAACCCTCGGGCACTCCGGTTTTCTCCGAAACCACTCGGAACACTTCCGGTGTTCGAATATAGTCGTCCAATATATCGATCTTTACGTCTTGACCATTTCGAGACTCCTCGTCATGTCCGTGATCATATCCGGGACTGCGAACTACCTTCGGTACATCAAAACACAAAAACTCATAATACCGATCGTCACCAAACTTTAAGCGCGCGGACCCTACGGGTTCGAGAACTATGTAGACATGACCGAGACATGTCTCTGGTCAATAACCAATAGCGGAATCTGGATGCTCATATTGGCTCCTACATATTCTACGAAGATCTTTATCGGTCAAACCGCATAACAACATACGTTGTTCCCTTTGTCATGGTATGTTACTTGCCCGAGATTTGATCGTCGGTATCTCAATACCTAGTTCAATCTCGTTACCGGCAAGTCTCTTTACTCGTTCCGTAATGCATCATCCTGCAACTAACTCATTAGTCACATTGCTTGCAAGGCTTATAGTGATGTGCATTACCGAGAGGGCCCAGAGATACCTCTCCGACAATCGGAGTGACAAATCGTAATCTTGATCTATGTCAACTCAACAAGTATCATCGGAGACACCTGTAGAGCACCTTTATAATCACCCAGTTACGTTGTGACGTTTGGTAGCACACAAAGTGTTCCTCCGGTATTCGGGAATTGCATAATCTCATAGTCATAGGAACATGTATAAGTCATGAAGAAAGCAATAGCAATATACTAAACGATCGTATGCTAAGCTAACAGAATGGGTCAAGTCAATCTCATCATTCTCTAATGATGTGATCCCGTTAATCAAATGACAACTCATGTCTATGGCTAGGAAACTTAACCATCTTCGATTCAACGAGCTAGTCAAGTAGAGGCATACTAGTGACACTTTGTTTGTCTATGTATTCACACATGTACTAAGTTTCCGGTTAATACAATTCTAGCATGAATAATAAACATTTATCATGATATAAGGAAATATAAATAACAACTTTATTATTGCCTCTAGGGCATATTTCCTTCAGTCTCCCACTTGCACTAGAGTCAATAATCTAGTTCACATCACCATGTAATTTAACATCAATAGTTCACATCTTTATGTGGTTAACACCCGTAGTTCACATCGACATGTAACCAACACCCAAAAGGTTTACTAGAGTCAGTAATCTAGTTCACATTGCTATGTGATTAACACCCAAAGAGTACTAAGGTGTGATCATGTTTTGCTTGTGAGATAACTTTAGTCAACGGGTCTTTCACATTCAGATCCGTAACTATTTTGCAAATGTCTATGTCCACAATGCTCTGCACGGAGCTACTCTAGCTAATAGCTCCCACTTTCAATATGTATCTAGAGACTTAGAGTCTTCCAGATCGGTGTCAAAACTTGCATCGACGTAACCATTTACGACGAACCTTTTGTCACCTCCATAATCGAGAAACATATCCTTATTCCACTAAGGATAATTTTGAGCGTTGTCCAGTGATCTACTCCTAGATCACTATTGTACTCCCTTGCTAAACTCAGTGTAGGGTATACAATAGATCTGGTATACAGCATGACATACTTTATAGAACCTATGGCTGAGGCATAGGGAATGACTTTCATTCTCTTTCTATCTTCTGCCGTGGTCGGGCTTTGAGTCTTACTCAATTTCACACCTTGTAACACAGGCAAGAACTCTTTCTTTGACTGTTCCATTTTGAACTACTTCAAAATCTTGTCAAGGTATGTACTCATTGAAAAAACTTATCGAGCGTCTTGATCCATCTCTATAGATCTTGATGCTCAATATGTAAGCAGCTTCACCGAGGTTTTTATTTGAAAAACTCCTTTCAAATACTCCTTTATGCTTTCCAGAAAATTCTACATTATTTCCGATCAACAATATGTCATTCACATATATTTATCAGAAATGCTGCAGTGCTCCCACTCACTTTCTTGTAAATACAGCCTTCACCGCAAGTCTGTATAAAACTATATGCTTTGATCAACTCATCAAAGCGTATATTCCAACTCCGAGATACTTGCACCAGCCCAAAAATGGATCACTGGAGCTTTGCACACTTTGTTAGCACCTTTAGGATCGACAAAACCTACTGGTTGCATCATATACAAATCTTCTTTAAGAGATCCATTAAGGAATGTAGTTTTGACATCCATTTGCCAGATTTCATAAAAGGTGGTAATTTGCTAACATGATTTGGATAGACTTAAGCATCGCTATGAGTGAGAAAATCTCATCGTAGTCAACACCTTGAACTTTGTCAAAAACCTTTTTCGACAAGTCTAGCTTTGTAGATAGTAATACTACTATCAGCGTCCGTCTTCCTCTTGAAGATCCATTTATTTTTTATGGCTTGCCGATCATTGGGCAAGTCAACCAAAGTACACACTTTGTTCTCATACATGGATCCCATCTCAGATTTCATGGCCTCAAACCATTTCGCGGAATCTGGGCTCATTATCGCTTCCTCATAGTTTGTAGGTTCGTCATGGTCAAGTAACATGACCTCCGGAACAGGATTACCGTACCACTCTGGTGCGGATCTCACTCTGGTTGACCTACGAGGTTCGGTAGTATCTTGAGCTGAAGTTACATGATCATCATCATTAGCTTCCTCACTAATTGGTGTAGGAGTCACAGGAACAAATTTCTGTGATAAACTACCTTCCAATAAGGGAGCAGGTACAATTACCTCATCAAGTTCTTAGCAACGAGAGAAACTCACTCTCTCGAGAGAAACTCCTTCTCTAGAAAGGATCCATTCTTAGCAACGAATGTCTTGCCTTCGGATCTTTGATAGAAGGTGTACCCAACTGTCTAATTTGGGTATCCTATGAAGACACATTTCTCCGATTTGGGTTTGAGCTTATCAGGATGAAATTTTTTCACATAAGCATCGCATCCCCAAATTTTAAGAAACGACAGCTTTGGTTTCTTGCCAAACCACAGTTCATATGGTGTCATCTCAACGGATTTAGATGGTTCCCTATTTAACGTGAATGCAGCTGTCTCTAATGCATAACACCAAAACGATAGTGGTAAATCGATAAGAGACATCATAGATTGCACCATATCTAATAAAGTACGGTTACGATGTTCGGACACACCTTTACACCGTGGTGTTCTAGGTGGCGCGTTGTTTCAAATGAAGACCAAACTCGTAACTCAAATATTCTCCTCCACGATCAGATTGTAGAAACTTTATTTTCTTGTTACGATGATTTTCCACTTCACTTTGAAATTATTTGAAGTTTTCAAATGTTTCAGATTTATGTTTCATCAAGTAGATATACCCATATCTGCTCAAATCATGTGTGAAGGTCAGAAAATAACGATACCCGCCACGAGCCTCGTTGGGCCTCCAGGCGCAGAGTTTTGTAGGAAAGTAGCAAATTTTTCTCAAGTGGATGTTCTAAGGTTTATCAATCCGTGGGAGGCATAGAATGAAGATGGTTTCTCTCAAATAACCCTGCAACCAAATAAGAAAGAGTCTCTTGTGTCCCCAACACACCAAATACAATGGTAAATTGTATAGGTGCACTAGTTCGGCGAAGAGATGGTGATACAAGTGTAGTAATGATAGTAGATATTGATTTTTGTAATAGGAACAATAAAAAACAGCAAGGTAGCAAGTAACAAAACTAAGCACAAACGGTATTGCAATTCTTGAAAATGAGGCCTAGGGTTCATACTTTCACTAGTGAAATCTCTCAACAATGCTAATATAATTGGATCACATAACCATCACTCAACGTGCAATGAACAATCACTCCAAAGTTCTTATCATGCGCTTTACACCAATATGACCTAAACGGCAATGCCACAAATAAGTTGCACTATCATTATTAACTTTGCATCTTTTGGCTTCAATATTATGAATATGTGTATCACTACTATCGAGATTCAATAAACCATTTACCTTGGGTGTATGACCATTGAAGGTTTTATTCATGTAAACAGAACAACAATTATTCTCTGACTTTAAATAAATAACCGTATTGCAATAAACATGATCAAATCATATTCATGCTCAACGCAAACAGCAAATAACACTTATTTAGGTTCAACACTAATCCCGAAAGTATAGGGAGTGTGCGATGATGATCATATCAATCTTGGAACCACTTCCAACACACATCGTTACTTCACCCTTAACTAGTCTCTGTTTATTCTGCAATTCCCGTTTCGAGTTACTAATCTTAGCAACTGAACTAGTATCAAATACTGAGGGGTTGCTATAAACACTAGTAAAGTACACATAGATTACATGTATATCAAATATACCTTTGTTCACCTTGCCATCCTTCTTATCTGTCAAATACTTGGGGCAGTTCCGCTTCTAGTGATCAGTCTGTTTACAGTAGAAGCACTCAGTCTCAGGCTTAGGTCCAGACTTGGGTTTCTTCTCTTGAGCAGCAACTTGCTTGCTGTTTTTCTTGAAGTTCCCCTTCTTCTTCCCTTTGCCCTTTTCTTGAAACTAGTGATCTTGTCAACCATCAACACTTGATGTTTTTCCTGATTTCTACATTCGCCGATTTTAGCATCACGAAGAGCTTGGGAATCGTTTCTGTTATCCCTTGCATATTATAGTTCATCACAAATTTCTAGTAACTTGGTGATAGTGACTAGAGAACTCTGTCAATCACTATCTTATCTGGAAGATTAACTCCCACTTGATTCAAGTGATTGTAGTACTCAGACATTCTGAGCACATGCTCACTAGCTGAGCTATTCTCCTCCATTTTGTAGGCAAAGTACTTGTCAAAGGTCTCGTACCTTTCGACATGGGCATGAGTCTGAAATACTAATTTCAACTCTTAGAACATCTCATATGCTCCGTGGCGATCAAAACGTCTTTGAAGCCCCGATTCTAAGCCGTAAAGCATGGTGCACTAAACTATCAAGTAGTCATCATATCGAGCTTGCCAAAACGTTCATAACGTCTGCATTTGCTCCTGCAATCGGTCTGTCACCTAGCGGTGCATCAAGGACATAATTCTTCTGTGCAGCAATGAGGATAATCCTCAGATCACAGATCCAATCCGCATCATTGCTACTAACATCTTTCAACTTAGTTTTCTCTAGGAACATATCAAAAATAAAACAGGGGTGCTAAACGCGAGCTATTGATCTACAACATAGATATGCTAGTACTACCAGGACTAAGTTCATGATAAATTAAAGTTCAATTAATCATATTACTTAAGAACTCCCACTTAGATAGACATCCCTCTAATCATCTAAGTGATCACGTAATCCAAATCAACTAAACCATGTCCGATCATCACGTGAGATGGAGTAATTTTCAATGGTGAACATCACTATCTTGATCATATCTACTATATGATTCACGCTCGACCTTTCGGTCTCAGTGTTCCGAGGCCATATCTGCATATGCGAGGCTCATCAAGTTTAACACGAGTATTCTGCGTGTGCAAAACTGTCTTACACCCGTTGTATTTGAACGTAGAGCTTATCACACCGGATCATCACATGGTGTCTCGGCACGACGAACTTTCGCAACGGTGCATACTCAGGGAGAACACTTATACCTTGAAATTTAGTGAGAGATCATCTTATAATGCTACCGTCAATCAGAGCAGAATAAGATGCATAAAGGATAAACATCACACGCAATCAATATAAGTGATATGATATGGCCATCATCATCTTGTGCCTTTGATCTCCATCTCCAAAGCACTGTCCTGATCACTATCGTCACCGGCGCGACACCTTGATCTCCATCGTAGCATCGTTGTCGTCTCGCCAACTATTCCTTCTACGACTATCGCTACCGCTTAGTGATAAAGTAAAGCAATTACAGGGCGATTGCATTGCATACAATAAAGCGACAACCATATGGCTCCTGCCAGTTGCCGCTAACTCGGTTACAAAGCATGATCATCTCATACAATAAATATAGCATCATGCCTTGACCATATCACATCACAGAATGCCCTGCAAAAACAAGTTAGACGTCCTCTACTTTGTTGTTGCAAGTTTTACGTGGCTGCTACGGGCTGAGCAAGAACCGTTCTTACCTACGCATCAAAACCACAACGATAGTTCGTCAAGTTTGTGCTGTTTTAACCTTCTCAAGGACCGGGCGTAGCCACACTCGGTTCAACTAAAGTTGGAGAAACTGACACCCGCCAGCAACCTGTGTGCAAAGCACGTCGGTAGAACCAGTCTCGCGTAAGTGTACGAGTAATGTCGGTCCGGGCCGCTTCATCCAACAATACCGCCAAAGCAAAGTATGACATGCTGGTAAGCAGTATGACTTGTATCTTGTGTTCTACTCATGCATATAACATCTACGCATAAACCTGGCTCGGATGCCACTGTTGGGGAACGTAGTAATTTCAAAATTTTCCTACGCACACGCAGATCATGGTGATGCATAGCAACGAGAGGGGAGAGTGTTCTCCACGTACCCTCGTAGCCAAAAGCGCAAGCGTTAGCACAACGCGGTTGATGTAGTCGTACGTCTTCACGATCCGACCGATCCAAGTACCGAACGTACGGCACCTCCGAGTTCAGCACACGTTCAGCTCGATGACGTCCCGCGAACTCCGATCCAGTAGAGCTTCACGGGAGAGTTCTGTCAGCACAATGGCATGATGACGGTGATGATGTTCCTACCGACGCAGGGCTTCGCCTAAGCAACGCTACGATATGACCGAGGTGGAATATGGTGGAGGGGGGCAACGCACATGGCCAGAATAGATCAATAGATCAACTTGTGTCTAGAGGTGCCCCCTGCCGCCGAATATAAAGGAGCAATGGGGGGAGGCCGGCCGGCCCTCTATGGCGCGCCAGGAGGAGGAGTCCTCCTCCTAGTAGGAGTAGGACTCCCTTCTTTCCTACTCCTACTAGGAGGGGGGA
Organism: Triticum aestivum; assembly: GCF_018294505.1. NCBI lineage: Eukaryota > Viridiplantae > Streptophyta > Magnoliopsida > Poales > Poaceae > Triticum > Triticum aestivum. Next base: position 24,324,476 of record NC_057796.1, read on the forward strand.
AAGGAACGGGGGGAGGGAGAAGGAAAGGGGGGCGTCGCCCCCCTCTCCTAGTCCAATTCGGACCAGAGGGGGAGGGGCGCGCGGCCTGCCCTCTCTCTCTCCACTAAGGCCCATAAGGCCCATTATTTCTCCGGGGGGGGGGGGTTCCGGTAACCCTCCGGCACTCCGAATTTCTCCGAAACCACTCGGAACACTTCCGGTGTCCGAATATAGTCGTCCAATATATCGATCTTTACGTATCGAGCATTTTGATACTCCTCGTCAGTCCGTGATCATATCCGGGACTCCGAACGACCTTTGGTACATCAAAAAACAAAAACTCATAATACCGATCGTCACCAAACTTTAAGCGTGCGGACCCTACGGGTTCAAGAACTATGTAGACATGACCGAGACATGTCTCTGGTCAATAACCAATAGCGGAACCTGGATGCTCATATTGGCTCCTACATATTCTACGAAGATCTTTATCGGTCAAACCGCATAACAACATACGTTGTTCCCTTTGTCATCGATATGTTACTTGCCCGAGATTTGATCGTCGGTATCTCAATACCTAGTTCAATCACGTTACCGGCACATCTCTTTACTCGTTCCCTAATGCATCATCCCGCAACTAACTCATTAGTCACATTGCTTGCAAGGCTTATAGTGATGTGCATTACCGAGAGGGCCCAAAGATACCTCTCCAATAATCGGACTGACAAATCCTAATCTTGATCTATGCCAACTCAACAAGTACCATCGGAGACACCTGTAGAGCACCTTTATAATCACCCAGTTACGTTGTGACGTTTGGTAGCACACAAAGTGTTCCTCCGGTATTCGGGAGTTGCATAATCTCATAGTCATAGGAACATGTATAAGTCATGAAGAAAGCAATAGCAATATACTAAACGATCGTATGCTAAGCCAACGGAATGGGTCAAGTCAATCTCATCATTCTCTAATGATGTGATCCCGTTAATTAAATGACAACTCATGTCTATGGCTAGGAAACTTAACTATGTTTGATTCAACGAGCTAGTCAAGTAGAGGCATACAAGTGACACTTTGTTGGTCTACGTATTCGCACATGTACTAAGTTTCCGGTTAATACAATTCTAGCATGAATAATAAACATTTATCATGATATAAGGAAATATAAATAACAACTTTATTATTGCCTCTAGGGCATATTTCCTTCACTCAGTGGTCGGGGAGTCAGAGGGCCCCTCGCCCGCGGCCGCGTGGGTTGGATGGGAGGCGCGATGGGGCGCGTCGGTGGTGACGGAGAGGGCGAGGCGGTGGCATGCCCATCGAGTTCGCGTCATCGCTGAAGTTGACCTCGGCGTCGCTGCCGAACTCGCAAGGCCACCGTTGGAACCGCGCCGCCGTCTCATCCGGTTGCCCTGCGGCTGTCCCTCCATCCCGGCCATCGCGTGCGGGAGAGAGGAGGCCCGGCGGCGGAGATCGAATGGCAGGTGGAAAGAGATGAGGAAGATGGGGTCACTACTAGGAAAAGGCCTAGTAGTGGCGCACCAGTTTTGCCTACTAATGGCGCACTACTGGTGCGCCACTAGTACCACGCCACTAGTATTTTTTACTAATGGCGCACCACTGGTGCGCCATTAGTATCTGGTATACTAATGGCGCACCAGTCAGTGCGCCATTAGTATAGGCCACGGTGCGCCATTAGTATGCCTCTCAGGGCGCCATATTTACCCATGTGCCTAGCCATACTAATGGCGCACCGCGGGGTGATGCGCCATTAGTATCCTTTGGCATACTAATGGCGCACTGCGATGTGATGCGCCATTAGTATCCTTTGGCATACTAATGGCGCACTGCTGTGTGATGCGCTATTAGTATCCTTTGGCATACTAATGGGGCACGTTGGGGTGATGCGCCATTAGTATGTATATTAGGGATTTTTTTCTTTTCTGATTTTTGCACAGATTACAAAATATATTATTGGACAGAATATAAGCAGCAGCACACAGCAACAACAGATTCATCGAATACAATAGAAGATTAGTCTCCGAATACAATTCATCATATTAGTCTCCGAATTCAAAAGACGGAACAAAGATAGAACATTACAAGTCTCCAGACCGCGAGTAGCGAGTTTGTCTTCACATTACAAGTCGATATCGATCATCTAAACTACCATCACATAGAAGAGAGCTGCGGTCATCACGATGAGCATCATCGCGATGAAACTGGTCTTCATCCGGTTCCTCCAACACTCCCTCCTCTCTCCCGCTAGATGGCGCGCGTATCTAGATTCCGCCTCCGCCCTAGTGGTGTACCCTTTGTAACTATTACCGCTGAAACGGTGAACCTGTCTCCGACACTCCTCCCAGTCGTCGTTGACTCCGGGAACCTTACCATTGTACACGACATACGACGACATCTCTATGCACTAGACAAACAATAGACAATACATAAGCAATATATAAGTATGCAACAAAAGGATCGGAAGAGAAAAGCAAGACATTAATAGCACGATTCATGGTCCTACTAATAAATAGCATCGATTACATCTAAGTTGAACGACTGTCCAAACCAAAGAGACATACAAGTTCATTAAAGTTTAATTACAACATGAGCTAATCAATGTTTCAGTACTACACATAGCATCACTACCGTCGACTTGACTCATGGGGCCCGAGCGTGGATGAAGCAGCCGTCTGTCGTGATGGTCATGAAGTCGCGGGTGTTGTCAGCCTGCATTTGTAGCGTTGTGTCTATCTCACTGTTGGACGGTTGAAATTTGAGGTAGAACTGCCCCGAGGTACGAAGGACATCTTGATGGATGATTTCTACAAACTCCGACTGGATGCGAAAGAATTCTTGTCGGATGTCTGCATCCTGGATTGCCGCCAAGCTTGCGGCCCAATCTTTGAGATTATTTGGTAGCAGAAGGTGATTATGGTTCCGTACGATCGCCCACATGTGATGGAGGGTGTAGTAGGCATCCTTCTGAGCGCCAGGCAGCTGCTTGACGCAGGGGAACGTCGTATTGTGGGTGAACACGTGCCTGCCGTACCTACGAGATGGCCTCTTAAAGGTGCCTCCAGATGCGGCGTAGCCGGGGAGAGCATCATCAAGAACTTTATTGATATTTGTGTAGTCTATCTTGGAGTCACGGTCCGGGTCGAAATACGTGGCCATGGAATATTTCGGGCTTAAGAGGATGAGTGTGCAATGTGTGTCACTGCACAGAACACAGAATGTTAGAAAAAAAAAAGAACTATCGAAATCTAAGAAATCATATGTTACGGGGCGGTTAGGAGATGACTTACTCGGGAAAGTAAGGCACGAGGAAGTTATCCTTATCTAGGTTTGCCAGAATGACGCCTTTGAGGTGTGAACTCGCGACTTGCCGGTCCCCAGCGCTGCCCAAGATCTTGGCACGCATGTAGAAGGGGTCGACTATCACAATGTCCGGGGTCTTGTCTCTAATGATCCGCATCTCCATACTCAGCGAAAACAGCCGAACGAAGGTGTAGTGCAGCGGATGAAGGTTAAGCATAGCAAAGATGTCATCAAACCGCAGGACGATCGTACCAACGACGGCGCTATCCACAAAGCCCTTGCCCTCTGGCACCTTGGCCACGAAAACCGGGTATGCCACATCATTCTCTCTGAGACGCCGCTTCTCCAAAGAAAGAACACTGTCATGGAGACTCCGCATAGCACCGGTTGCAGCATTGAGCATATTTGTCGGTAGCATCGGCCTACCCGCCACATGCACCCTCCTCGAGATATCCTTAGGTGAAGGTGGCCCGTCCTGAGCACGGATCGTACTCGGTGCCGGCTGGCTCGCACTGGCGCCCTTGTTAGTCTTTCGTTTCCGTCCCTTCTTCCTGATCTGCTGTAATGGGATCGAGTTCTGCTCACAGACCGCCTTCTTGAGCGTGTTGGGGCTGATAATATTTGGCACCTCAGCTATCTGAGGCTCGGTGAAGGCGGCAGCTGGAGGCATCTCCTGAGAACTGAACGCCAGACGACGCCTGTTGCAATTGGGTTTCTCCGCCGTACCAGCTAGATCGCGGTCGTCTTTCTCATGGTTGGGTGCTTGAGAAGGAGGCCCGCTGAACTCGTCACCGTACCCATGTTCGGCAAAGTACTTATCGACGTTGGAAAATGTACCGCCGTCGTTGTCGTCGTCGTCCGGATCCTGTGCCATATGCATGTCCGGATCCTGTGCCAGAGGGATGTCCGGCATGTCCGGTAGCGTTGCGGCATTCTTGCCATGGCTTGGCGCTGGCACGACTGGCGGTCTTGTCTGTGGGGTGGTGTCCCCCGCCCCCAAACGAATCTGGCTCTTCGGCCAAAGCAGGGGCCAGCTTACACAGGCGCTGAGGGTCATCACATCATCTTCGTCGGCCCCAGCGGGTCGAATCAGAGGTAACAATTCGTCGCAGCCTGGCAGCACCCGAACCAGTTCAACCCTATACAAGGTGGGTGGCATCGGATAACCGTGGAACACGCGGTTGCCCGGTTGAACGATTCTGCCCTTGGCGACATCGACCAACTCGCCGCCCACGAAGTGTAGGAGAGTGCAAGGAACATCGGTGGCGCCCTGCGAAAACATGTAGGGCGTCAGGGATGCCCAGTCAAAGGCAAGGAGATGAAGTCATGGGCCGAGAGGCTTAGTTACCGTGATGCCGTCGAGCTCGGCTAATGTCGAGGCACCGCCAACGGCGGGCATGCGCGTGCAACTGACGGAGGGGCCGCTTGCTGGCGAGGTGCCGGCCGGCGTACACCCGGGTGCATTAAGCTCCAATGCCCGTGCTGGCGCCGGAGACACGAATACCGCCTACGCCAGAGACACCAATGGCGCCGCCTGCGCGTTGTGCGAGTTGCTGGCTGTGAAGCTAGGAACCGGGGGAGGCCCCTGTTGGCCGCCCGCAATCCACGTCGTCAGCCCCTGAATCAAGGTAGGCACAATGGCGGTGAGCGTCGTTCCTGTAGGGGATCGTAGCAGAATTTTAAGATTTCCTACGCATCACCCAGATCCATCTATGGAGTATACTAGCAACGAGGGGAAAGGAGTGCATCTACATACCCTTGTAGATCGCGAGCGGAAGCATTCCAATGAACGGGGTTGATGGAGTCGTACTCGCCGTGATCCAAATCACCGATGACCGAGTGCCGAATGGACGGCACCTCCGCTTTCAACACACGTACAGAGCAGCGACGTCTCCTCCTTCTTGATCTAGCAAGGGGGAAGGAGAGGTTGATGGAGATCCAGTAGCACGACGGCGTGGTGGTGGATGTAGCGGGATCTCGGCAGGGCTTCACCAAGCTTCTGCGAGAGGGAGAGGTGTTGCAGGGGAGGAGGGAGGCGCCAAGGGCTGTATTGTTGCTGCCCTCCCTCCCCCCTTTATATAGGCCCCATGGAGGGGGGGCGCCGGCCCTGGAAACCCATCTATGGGGGGGGGCGGCGGCCAAGGGGGGGAAACTTCCCCCCCAAGTCAAGTGGGGCGCCCCCCACCCCTAGGGTTTCCAACCCTAGGCACAAGGGGAGGCCCAAGGGGGCGCCCCAGCCCACTAAGGGCTGGTTCCCTTCCCTCTTCAGCCCATGGGGCCCTCCGGGATAGGTGGCCCCACCCGGAGGACCCCCGGGACCCTTCCGGTGGTCCCAGTACAATACCGATAACCCCCGAAACTTTCCCGGTGGCCGAAACTGGACTTCCTATATATAATTCTTCACCTCCGGACCATTCCGGAACTCCTCCTGACGTCCGGGATCTCATCCGGGACTCCGAACAACTTTCGGGTTTCCGCATACTCATATATCTACAACCCTAGCGTCACCGAACCTTAAGTGTGTAGACCCTACGGGTTCGGGAGACATGCAGACATGACCGAGACGCCTCTCCGGTCAATAACCAACAGCGGGATCTGGATACCCATGTTGGTTCCCACATGTTCCACGATAATCTCATCGGATGAACCACGATGTCGAGAATTCAATCAATCCCGTATACAATTCCCTTTGTCAATCGGTATGTTACTTGCCCGAGATTCGATCGTCGGTATCCCAATACCTTGTTCAATCTCGTTACCGGCAAGTCTCTTTACTCGTACCGTAATGCATGATCCCGTGGCTAACTCCTTAGTCACATTGAGCTCATTATGATGATGCATCACCGAGTGGGCCCAGAGATACCTCTCTGTCATACGGAGTGACAAATCCCAGTCTCGATCCGTGCCAACTCAACAGACACTTTTGGAGATACCCGTAGTGTACCTTTATAGTCACCCAGTTACGTTGTGAGGTTTGGCACACCCAAAGCACTCCTACGGTATCCGGGAGTTGCACGATCTCATGGTCTAAGGAAATGATACTTGACATTATAAAAGCTCTAGCAAACGAACTACACGATCTTTGAGCTATGCTTAGGATTGGGTCTTGTCCATCACATCATTCTCCTAATGATGTGATCCCGTTATCAATGACATCCAATGTCCATAGTCAGGAAACCATGACTATCTGTTGATCAACGAGCTAGTCAACTAGAGGCTTACTAGGGACACGTTGTGGTCTATGTATTCACACATGTATTACGATTTCCGGATAACACAATTATAGCATGAACAATAGACAATTATCATGAACAAAGAAATATAATAATAACCATTTATTATTGCCTCTAGGGCATATTTCCAACAGTCTCCCACTTGCACTAGAGTCAATAATCTAGTTACATTGTGATGAATCGAACACCCATAGCGTTCTGGTGTTGATCATGTTTTGCTCTAGGGAGAGGTTTAGTCAACGGATCTGCTACATTCAGGTCCGTATGTACTTTACAAATATCTATGTCTCCATTTTGAACACTTTCACGAATGGAGTTGAAGCGACGCTTGATATGCCTGGTCTTCCTGTGAAACCTGGGCTCCTTGGCAAGGGCAATAGCTCCAGTGTTGTCACAGAAGAGAGTCATCGGGCCCGACGCATTGGGAATCACCCATAGGTCGGTAATGAACTCCTTTATCCAGACTGCTTCCTGTGCTGCCTCTGAGGCCGCCATGTACACCGCTTCACATGTAGATCCCGCCACGACGCTTTGCTTGCAACTGCACCAGCTTACTGCCCCTCCATTCAAAATATACACGTATCCGGTTTGTGACTTCGAGTCATCCAGATCTGTGTCGAAGCTAGCGTCGACGTAACCCTTTACGACGAGCTCTTCGTCACCTCCATAAACGAGAAACATATCCTTAGTCCTCTTCAGGTACTTCAGGATATTCTTGACCGCTGTCCAGTGTTCCATGCCGGGATTACTTTGGTACCTTCCTACCAAACTTACGGCAAGGTTTACATCAGGTCTGGTACACAGCATGGCATACATAATAGACCCTATGGCCGAGGCATAGGGGATGACACTCATCTTTTCTCTATCTTCTGTCGTGGTCGGGCATTGAACCGTGCTCAATTGCACACCCTGCAATACCGGCAAGAACCCCTTCTTGGACTGATCCATATTGAACTTCTTCAATATCTTGTCAAGGTATGTACTTTGTGAAAGACCAATGAGGCGTCTTGATCTATCTCTATAGATCTTGATGCCTAATATATAAGCAGCTTCTCCAAGGTCCTTCATTGAAAAACACTTATTCAAATAGGCCTTTATACTTTCCAAGAATTCTATATCATTTCCCATCAATAGTATGTCATCCACATATAATATTAGAAATGCTACAGAGCTCCCACTCACTTTCTTGTAAACAAAGGCTTCTCCATAAGTCTGTGTAAACCCAAACGCTTTGATCATCTCATCAAAGCAAATGTTCCAACTCCGAGATGCTTGCACCAGCCCATAGATTGAGCGCTGGAGCTTGCATACTTTGTCAGCATTTTTAGGATCGACAAAACCTTCCGGCTGCATCATATACAATTCTTACTTAAGGAAGCCGTTAAGGAATGCTGTTTTGACGTCCATCTGCCATATCTCATAATCATAGTATGCGGCAATTGCTAACATGATTCGGACAGACTTCAGCTTCGCTACGGGTGAGAAAGTCTCATCGTAGTCAACCCCTTGAACTTGTCGATAACCCTTAGCGACAAGTCGAGCCTTATAGATGGTCAGATTACCATCCGCGTCTGTCTTCTTCTTAAAGATCCATTTGTTTTCTATGGCTCGCCGATTATCGGGCAAGTCAGTCAAAGTCCATACTTTGTTTTCATACATGGATCCTATCTCGGATTGCATGGCTTCAAGCCATTTGTTGGAATCCGGGCCCGCCATCACTTCTTCATAGTTTGAAGGTTCACCGTTGTCCAACAACATGATTTCCAGGACAGGGTTGCCGTACCACTCTGGCGCGGAACGTGTCCTTGTGGACCTACGAAGTTCAGCAGTAACTTGATCCGAAGCTTCATGATCATCATCATTAACTTCCTCCCCAGTCGGTGTAGGCACCACAGGAACATCTTCCCGCGCTGCGCTACTTTCCGGTTCGGAAGGGGTGACTATCACCTCATCAAGTTCCACTTTCCTCCCACTCAATTCTTTCGAGAGAAACTCTTTCTCTAGAAAGGACCCGTTCTTGGCAACAAAGATCTTGCCTTCGGAACTGAGGTAGAAGGTATACCCAATAGTTTCCTTTGGGTATCCTATGAAGACATATTTTTCCGACTTGGGTTCGAGCTTTTCAGGTTGAAGTTTCTTGACATAAGCATCGCATCCCCAAACTTTTAGAAACGACAGCTTAGGTTTCTTCCCAAACCATAATTCATACGGTGTCGTCTCAACGGATTTCGACGGAGCCCTATTTAAAGTGAATGCGGCAGTCTCTAAAGCATAGCCCCAAAATAAGAGCGGTAGATCGGTAAGAGACATCATAGATCGCACCATATCCAATAGAGTGCGATTACGACGTTCAGACACACCATTTCGCTGAGGTTTTCCAGGCGGCGTGAGTTGTGAAACGATTCCACATTTCCTTAAGTGCGTACCAAATTCGTGACTTAAATATTCTCCACCATGATCTGATCGTAAGAACTTTATTTTCCTGTCACGTTGATTCTCAACCTCACTCTGAAATTCCTTGAACTTTTCAAAGGTTTCAGACTTGTGTTTCATTAGGTAGACATACCCATATCTACTTAAGTCATCAGTGAGAGTGAGAACATAACGATATCCTCCACGAGCCTCAACACTCATTGGACCGCACACATCGGTATGTATGATTTCCAATATGTTGGTTGCTCGCTCCATTGTTCCGGAGAACGGAGTCTTGGTCATCTTACCCATGAGGCATGGTTCACACATGTCAAATGATTCGTAATCAAGAGACTCCAAAAGTCCATCTGCATGGAGCTTCTTCATGCGTTTGACACCAATGTGACCAAGGCGGCAGTGCCACAAGTATGTGGGACTATCGTTATCAACTTTACATCTTTTGGTATTCACACTATGAATATGTGTAACATCACGTTCGAGATTCATCAAGAATAAACCATTGACCAGCGGGGCATGACCATAAAACATATCTCTCATATAAATAGAACAACCATTATTCTCGGATTTAAATGAGTAGCCATCTCGAATTAAACGAGATCCAGATACAATGTTCATGCTCAAAGCTGGCACTAAATAGCAATTATTGAGGTTTAAAACTAATCCCGTAGGTAGATGCAGAGGTAGCATGCCGACGGCGATCACATCGACCTTGGAACCATTCCCGACGCGCATCGTCACCTCGTCCTTTGCCAGTCTCCGCTTATTCCGCAGTTCGTGTTTTGAGTTACAAATATGAGCAACCGCACCGGTATCAAATACCCAGGAGCAACTACGAGTACTGGTAAGGTACACATCAATTACATGTATATCACATATACCTTTGGTGTTGCCGGCCTTCTTGTCCGCTAAGTATTTGGGGCAGTTCCGCTTCCAGTGACCACTTCCCTTGCAATAAAAGCACTCAGTCTCAGGCTTGGGTCCATTCCTTGGCTTCTTCCTGGCAACTGGCTTACCGGGCGCGGCAACTCCCTTGCCGTCCTTCTTGAAGTTCTTCTTACCCTTGCCTTTCTTGAACTTACTGGTTTTATTCACCATCAACACTTGATGTTCCTTTCTGATCTCCACCTCTGCTGATTTCAGCATTGAATATACCTCAGGAATGGTCTTTTCCATCCCCTGCATATTGAAGTTCATCACAAAGCTCTTGTAGCTCGGTGGAAGCGACTGAAGGATTCTGTCAATGACTGCGTCATCCGGGAGATTAACTCCCAGCTAAGACAAGCGGTTGTGCAACCCAGACATTCTGAGTATGTGTTCACTAACAGAACTATTTTCCTCCATTTTACAGCTGAAGAACTTGTCGGAGACTTCATATCTCTCGACCCGGGCATGAGCTTGGAAAACCATTTTCAGCTCTTTGAAAATCTCGTATGCTCCATGTTTCTCAAAACGCTTTCGGAGCCCCGGTTCTAAGCTGTAAAGCATGCCGCACTGAACGAGGGAGTAATCATCAGCACGTGATTGCCAAGCGTTCATAACGTCTTGGTTCTCTGGGATGGGTGCTTCACCTAGCGGTGCTTCTAAGACATAATCTTTCTTGGCAGCTATGAGGATGATCCTCAGGTTCTGGACCCAGTCCGTATAGTTGATGCCATCATCTTTCAGCTTGGTTTTCTCTAGGAACGCGTTGAAGTTGAGGACAACGTGGGCCATTTGATCTACAAGACATATTGTAAAGATTTTAGACTAAGTTCATGATAATTAAGTTCATCTAATCAAATTATTCAATGAACTCCCACCCAGATAGACATCCCTCTAGTCATCTAAGTGAAACATGATCCGAGTTAACTAGGCCGTGTCCGATCATCACGTGAGACGGACTAGTCAAGATCGGTGAACATCTCCATGTTGATCGTATCTTCTATACGACTCATGCTCGACCTTTCGGTCTTCCGTGTTCCGAGGCCATGTCTGTACATGCTAGGCTCGTCAAGTCAACCTAAGTGTATTGCGTGTGTTCCGAGGCCATGTCTGTACATGCTAGGCTCGTCAACACCCGTTGTATGCGAACTTTAGAATCTATCACACCCGATCATCATGTGGTGCTTCGAAACAACGAACCTTCGCAATGGTGCACAGTTAGGGGAAACACTTTCTTGAAATTATTATAAGGGATCATCTTACTTACTACCGTCGTTCTAAGCAAATAAGATGCAAAACATGATAAACATCACATGCAATCAAATAGTGACATGATATGGCCAATATCATTTTGCTCCTTTGATCTCCATCTTCGGGGCACCATGATCATCTTCGTCACCGGCATGACACCATGATCTCCATCTTCATGATCTCCATCATTGTGTCTTCATGAAGTTGTCACGCCAACGATTACTTCTACTTCTATGGCTAACGCGTTTAGCAACAAAGTAAAGTAATTTACATGGCGTTATTCAATGACACGCGGGTCATACAAAAAATAAAGACAACTCCTATGGCTCCTGCCGGTTGTCATACTCATCGACATGCAAGTCGTGATTCCTATTACAAGAATATGATCAATCTCATACATCACATATATCATTCATCACATCTTCTGGCCATATCACATCACATAGCACATGCTGCAAAAACAAGTTAGACGTCCTCTAATTGTTGTTGCAAGTTTTTTACGTGGCTTGTATAGGTTTCTTCTTGCAATTTTTTTCAAGAATTCTTTTTTGCATTTTTAGGTATAAAAAAAACCATCCTAGTGGATCCGTGTGGTAAGGAAAAACTGGTAATCTATTCCTTAAAAAAAAGAACGTTTCTTACCTACGTAAAACCACAACGTGATATGCCAATTTCTATTTACCCTTCATAAGTACCCTTTTCATCGAATCTGTTCCGACTAAAGTGGGAGAGACAGACACCCGCTAGCCACCTTATGCAACTAGTGCATGTCAGTCGGTGGAACCTGTCTCACGTAAGCGTACGTGTAAGGTCGGTCCGGGCCGCTTCATCCCACAATACCGCCGAAACAAGATAAGACTAGTAGCGGCAAGAAAAATTGGCAACATCTACGCCCACAACTGCTTTGTGTTCTACTCGTGCATAGTAACTACGCATAGGCCTGGCTCTGATACCACTGTAGGGGATCGTAGCAGAATTTTAAAAATTTCCTACGCATCACCAAGATCCATCTATGGAGTATACTAGCAACGAGGGGAAAGGAGTGCATCTACATACCCTTGTAGATCGCGAGCGGAAGCGTTCCAATGAACGGGGTTGATGGAGTCGTACTCGTCGTGATCCAAATCAGCGATGACCGAGTGCCGAACGGACGGCACCTCCGCATTCAACACACGTACGGAGCAGCGACGTCTCCTCCTTCTTGATCTAGCAAGGGGGAAGGAGAGGTTGATGGAGATCCAGCAGCACGACGGCGTGGTGGTGGATGTAGCGGGATCTCGGCAGGGCTTCGCCAAGCTTCTGCGAGAGGGAGAGGTGTTGCAGGGGAGGAGGGAGGCGCCAAAGGTTGTGTTGTTGCTGCCCTCACTCCCCCCCTTATATAGGCCCCCTGGAGGGGGGGGCGCCGGCCCTGGAAACCCATCTATGGGGGGGGCGGCGGCCAAGGGGGGGAAACTTCCCCCCCAAGTCAAGTGGGGCGCCCCCCACCCCTAGGGTTTCCAACCCTAGGCGCAGGGGGAGGCCCAAGGGGGGCGCCCCAGCCCACTAAGGGCTGGTTCCCTTCCCTATTCAGCCCATGGGGCCCTTCGGGATAGGTGGCCCCACCCGGTGGACCCCTGGGACCCTTCCGGTGGTCCCGGTACAATACCTATAACCCCCGAAACTTTCCCGGTGGCCGAAACTGGACTTCCTATATATAATTCTTCACCTCCGGACCATTCCGGAACTCCTCGTGACTTCCGGGATCTCATCCGGGACTCCGAACAACTTTCGGGTTTCCGCATACTCATATCTTTACAACCCTAGCGTCACCGAACCTTAAGTGTGTAGACCCTACGGGTTCGGGAGACATGCAGACATGACCGAGACGCCTCTCCGGTCAATAACCAACAGCGGGATCTAGATACCCATGTTGGTTCCCACATGTTCCACGATGATCTCATCGGATGAACCACGATGTCGAGGATTCAATCAATCCCGTATACAATTCCCTTTGTCAATCGGTATGTTACTTGCCCGAGATTCGATCGTCGGTATCCCAATACCTTGTTCAATCTCGTTACCGGCAAGTCTCTTTACTCGTACCGTAATGCATGATCCCGTGGCTAACTCCTTAGTCACATTGAGCTCATTATGATGATGCATCACCGAGTGGGCCCAGAGATACCTCTCCGTCATACGGAGTGACAAATCCCAGTCTCGATCCGTGCCAACTCAACAGACACTTTCGGAGATACCCGTAGTGTACCTTTATAGTCACCCAGTTACGTTGTGACGTTTGGCACACCCAAAGCACTCCTACGGTATCCGGGAGTTGCACGATCTCATGGTCTAAGGAAATGATACTTGACATTATAAAAGCTCTAGCAAACGAACTACACGATCTTTGAGCTATGCTTAGGATTGGGTCTTGTCCATCACATCATTCTCCTAATGATGTGATCCCGTTATCAATGACATCCAATGTCCATAGTCAGGAAACCATGACTATCTGTTGATCAACGAGCTAGTCAACTAGAGGCTTACTAGGGACACGTTGTGGTCTATGTATTCACACATGTATTACGATTTCCGGATAACACAATTATAGCATGAACAATAGACAATTATCATGAATAAAGAAATATAATAATAACCATTTATTATTGCCTCTAGGGCATATTTCCAACAGTTCCCAGTTGTTGTTGCACTTGCTCTTGGACAATCTCCGGAATCCGCGTCACTTGTGCCTTGAGTTCTTGAACCTCGCGCGACTGGCTTTCCGAGCTGGTCTTTTTCTCCTTTCACCCACCAGCGGTATAGTATGACGACCATTTTGTGGACAAGCCTTTGCCGGCCACACGACCAGCTAACGACGGCTTACTGAGCTTATCCTTGTTTTTCATTACGTTCAACGCCCTATTTAAAGGGTTGTCAAAAGGGCGGCTCTGAGACGACCCCGCGCTACTGCTTTCAGCCTCCTGCGGAAGGAATGTGAACCTTTTAGCAATTTGGCTTCATTAATTAGAATGCAACCATATGGAGCTAATTACGCGCGGGTGTATTCCTTACCAGAACAAGCTCAAGCGCCCTGGTCTTCGGATCCGTGGTAAGCTCCTTTGTTACCGGGTCCTCCTTGTACCGGGCCCTGACAAAGTTCCTGGTCTGCTTGTCATGCAATTACTCGAAGCGGGGCGGTAGGCCTTGCTCGGCACGCTCCGCGTCCTCCTTGTCCCATATAGGCTCCGCCACTTTGTAACCGCCGGGACCGAGTTGGTGGACCCCTTAGTTCAACTCCCGCATTTCTTTCCCCCACTGACTTGATTCGGAGGTTGCGCTGCTCTCGCACTTGATCTTGAACTCCTTGTAGTCATCTTCGCTCATCAAAGGATATTTCGCCTTGATCTTATCATAACTATCATATTTTTCAATCATTGCCTTCACCGTGCTTCTCCATGTAGACAGGGCCGTGCTCATCCTCGTGAGGTCGGCACTGTTCACTTTATTCCCTGAGAGGCGTGTGTTTGCAAACTCAGCAGGGAACTTGTATCGTTCGTGCAGCCTCGTGAAGAGGAGGCTGCACAAATTCCCTCGGTCCTTATGCCTTAGGTTCTCGGTGTTGATCGAGACGGTGCTCCGGAGAATGCACCCGAGCTGAACCGAGTACCCCTTGACTACATGTTTGGGCGCCGTTGGATGCCCGTCGGAGTTCACTTCATTAAATTCCTCCTTGACGGTGCCGAGCACGTTCGGGCGCCGGTCCTTCCGTTACCTCTTCGGTTGGCTGCCATCTGTGCGTGCGCCGCCATCATCAGTGGTGGCATCCTCGGCGGCACCACCAGTGGTGTCATCCCCGATGCCACTAGGGGTTGTGTAGTCAGGATCAGTGTCTTCCGCGGCGGCGTCCTCATAGCGGTGAGGTTCTCCTCCATCTCCTGGGACAGCTCCCAGAATTGCTTGCCGCCCGAACCGCCGGCCTCATCGTTGTGGGCCATGTTTCACTCTAAATAGGAAAAAAGTTTGGTCAAAAAGTTGGTTATTGTCAAGGAACAAGATCATGGTCTCGTCATTTAGGGTTTGTCGACACCGAGGCATCCTAAAAGCTAAGCTTTTATCATTTAGGGTTTGTCGACGCCGAGGCACCCTAAAAGCCTAAGCATACATCATTTAGGTTCTCATCGACACCGAGGCACCCTAAAAGCTAAGCTGGGAAGGAGAATTCTAAGTCAGGCCTAATCACTTGGCTCTATTGCCACCTATGGTTTAATGCAGCAAGAATAAAGGGGCAGTTGATCCTACTTAATTAAGTACTAAGATACCCCGGCCCATGCATTAGTCGCAAGTACCCCATTTGTCCTATTTTTAGCAAAGTCATGCTAAAATTCACGGAAAATTTCAGCATGACCTTTGCTGAAAATAGGACATATGGAGTACCCGAATTTGCCGGAACAGAAGTTAATCGACATTCCGGCAAACTCAAGGGCCTCTCGGGGTACAGCAGCAGCATCACAAGTCCTAGATTATGATGATACAGCAGCAGCATCACAAGTCCAAGTAGTACAGCAGCAGCATCACAAGTAGTACCAATGAACATATAGTCCAGCAAGTTGAAAAAGCTGAAGTTCTCAGCATGAAGAATCACACAACAAAGCACCTACATTATGATGATACATTTGGAGATTGCACATACAGTTTTCACATAAGCATAATTGTTCTGGAGATTGCACATACAGTTTTTGACAGCACAGCACCTATGACAGCACATACAGTTTTTCACATTTGGAGATTGCACATACAGTTTTCACATAAGCATGAAGAATCACACAACACAACACCTATGGCAGTTTTCACATACATGAAGTTCTCAGCATAAGCATAATTGTTCTGGAGATTGCACATACAGTTTTTGACAGCAAAAATTCAGAAAATGCATTTTTGTCAGTAACACAGAAAACAAAAACCATCAAAAAATTTGGGTACATATTTGGGTACCTCTATACGATTTGGGTACCTCTATACAAGGTGGTGTATACAAGGTGGTACATATTTGGGTACATAGAAAACAAATACAATTTGGGTACATAAGTGTTATACATTGCTCTGAATAGTATACAAAGTGGTGTAGATCTCTAAGGAGCTGCATTAAAAGGGAAGGGCGTGCGGCAAGATGCCATCAAGCTCCCAGCAGCAATGGTCACAAGTGACAGGAGCTGTGCCTGCCACTAGAATGAGCACTTTTAATTTTTTGCTTCTTCCTTTTTTGAGATAAAAGCACTTTCAGTCTCAGAAACAAAGATCACACATCTTTATAAAATCTAAGTGTTCTAAGTGTAAGGAAACATTAATAAGTATCTAAGTGTTTTTAGTTCATTTTATACAAAAGACAAACAACAGCCCTTTTCTTTTGCACCGGAAGAAAATGCTAGTACTATGTGATAAGCTTTAGAAAATGGAGTACTTACAGCAACTGTGCAGGCAATCAATCCAGGCTTCTCCTGGTGATCCAAAGCAACAAAGAATAGAAGAAAAGCACCAATATACCAGGGAATTGCAGCCAAGAAGAACCCTAGTAAGAACCTTCAAAACAAAACCAACCTAAAGTCTTTAATATGGATTGATTGTGCTTTCATTTTAAATTTGCAGGTAAGAACAATGAACTTATAGAAATTCCTTAATATGAATATTGTACCGATGATAAAAGAAGTGAGATAAGAAGTGTCTGCAGCCTTGAGTAGATTCCCGGGACCTGAAGGTTGTTCACCCTGCTCATATCAAATATTATGTTGTATTAGCAGCAAGTAGACAAGCCTCCATACATCAAGCCCTAGTTATCTTATGCCAGTAAATATAAAATAAACAAACTTAATAGGTGGTTTATTTTTACTCTACTCTCACCCTTCCTATTGCGTAGTTACTGTGTTCCCAATGTTAGTGAATTTGCAGTCTTCAAAGATCAGAAAGTTGTGCTCTTCAGCAATCTTCAGAAAACAATTTAAGAATCATCAAATAAAAAACAAGCAATATAAGAACCAAAATCTATTGAGTAGTTCTTGTGCTCATCCAGTAGCAACATCTTTCATACATGATCAGTAGTCATGTACCAAATTTTTATTTAAACTGAATTTGCAAATCACCAAGAGCTCTACTAGTTTCAGACTAGATTTACAGAAACTAGCTGCCTTAAGATTGATAACAACAGAACCCACTAGGTGCCTTAAGCATCTCATCAAAAAAAACAGGAGGGGATCCCTAACTACAAGTATGCTCATAACTAAAATCAAGCAGAAAACCTTGGATGGCTGCAGCGGCGGTTCCGGTCTGGCGGCAGGTGGGAGGAGACGGGGCAACAATGGCGAGGCTTTCTGGGCTCTGGGGGAGAGGGTGAGGGGAAGCGAAGGCGAGGGAGGGGGTGGGTGGGTGCGGCGAAGGCGAGGGAGGGGGTGGGTGGGGGCGGCGGAGCCCGGGAGCTAGGTTGGCGTCGGTGCAGCGTCGTGCTCGCCGGAGGTAGCCATGGTGGGAGGAGGCAAGAAAACCTAGGGGGAGGGGGGAGGGGAGGAGTGGGGAGGAATCACCTGTGGGAGAACGGCAGGCTGCCGTAGGAGAACACTGACGTCGAGGAGGCTGCGGGCAGCGGCGCGTCAAGGAGGCGGCGCAGTGGGTCGGGGGATGGGGGAAGGGAGGGAGAGGGACGAAGGGGAACTGGCGAGGGAGAGGGAGGAATTAGCTATAGGGGGGAAACTTACCAATTGCGCACCAGGAAGCGGTGCGCCACTAGAATGTTTTTTTATATAGCAATGGCGCACCCACGATCGGTGCGCCATTAGTAAACTTTTTTTTATATAGCAATGGCGCACCAGCAAGAGGTGCGCCATTAGTAAACTTTTTTTATTTTTATTTTTTGTTGCATGTAATAATTTTTTAGAAAATGAATATGAATATGAAACAGTAATAATTTTTTATAAAAACAGTAATAATATTTATGAATATAAAAAATCATCAAATTTATTATTTGAAAATATAATCATTTTTTTTCAATTTTAGTTGCATTCATTTGTGACGGTGGAGCGGGCCGGGGAGGGTGCGGGGGGAGGGTGCGGGGGGGTCGGCGACGGCAGCCGGTGGAGCAGGGTAGAGGGTGCGGGGGGTGCTCGGCGGCGAGGGGAACCGGATCTGGCAAGGTGGGATAGCGATCGAGATGGAGGGGGATCAAGATCGAGTGTCCATGAAATTTAAAAATATTCATGAGTTCAAAAAGTGCCCATGAAATACAATCGAGAAATGAAGGCCACAATTTAAATACAATCGATCTTAGCTAGCTATCTGTTCACAATCTTCTTGCCCTTATTTTTCGTAAATGGAGTTCTTCTCTTGAACGGACGTCCTTTAGGTAGGGTGGTCCTGCTTCTTCTTGTGGTGTATGCTGATACTTCATCGTCGTCGTCATGTTCCATCTTCGGGTCGCCGTACTTGTCGAAGTCTTGCTCATTGGCAACTCCATCCATTCCGATGATCTTCCTTTTGCCTCTCCTCACGACAACACGACTGGGCTTTGACGGGTCGGTAATGAAGAAGCATTGGTCCACATGGGAAGCCAGTACCCATGGCTCATTTTTCGCGGTGACGTTCGCGCCTGCGGTCTTGGATTTGGCTTCGGGTATAACCATGGTGGTGAAATACCGGTCTTCTTTTATGACGCTCTTGGCCCATCTGACACGGAACATCGGGACCTTCTCTCCAGCGTAGCTCAGCTCCCAGATCTCCTCGATCCTTCCGTAGTATCTGTCCTTGTCGTTACCGGTGTAGGATTCCATCGTTACCCCGGAGTTCTGATAACCATCGCTCTTCATGTCCTTGTCCTCGGTGTAGAATGTGTAGCCGTTGATATCGTACGCCTCATACGTCATCAGGTTGTGCTCGGCACCCTATGACAAGGCGAATATGAGTTTTTCTTCCGCGGAAGAATCCTCATGTAAAGGGTACGACAGAAGCTTCTGCTTGAATCAACGCGTGAAACATGAGTTGTGCTCTTTGATTATATCTCCGTCCGTCCTCTGTTGGCCTCGGTCATTGTACGTCTTCTCAGTAAATGTTTTGTGCTCTACCACCCAAGGATCGACCACGTCTATGTGTTGTAGAGCGACTAGGTGTGCTCTTTCAAAGTCGGCGAGTTGACCATCGAAGTCGACATGCATTTCGCGGTGACCCTCACGGTGACCCCATCTAGCGAGCCTGCCGAGGTGCCTATTGACGGGCAGACCAACGGGGTTCTCGATGGCTAGATAATTCGTGCAGTAGGAGATGCACTCTTCGGTCAGAAAGCCCCTGGCTATGCTTCCCTCTGGACATGACATGTTGCGAACGTATCCTTTGATGACACCATTCATCCTTTCGAACGGCATCATGCTGTGCAGGAACGTCGGCCCGAGTTAGATGATATCCTCCACGATATGGACCAGCAGATGCACCATAACGTCGAAGAATGCGGGCGGGAAGTACATCTCAAGCTCGCATAGTATCACCACGATCTCTTCCTGTAGCCTTCTGAGTTGCCTCACGCCAACCGACTTCCAAGAGATGACGTCGAAAAAGTTGCATAGGCCAAATAGCGTTTCACGGACGTGCGCGTCCATGATCCCACGGATTGCAACTGGAAGTATCTGCGTCATCAGCACGTGACAGTCGTGAGACTTCATCCCGCTGAACTTCTGCTTCGCTGAGTCTAGGTATCTGCTTATCTTCCTCGCGTAACCGTAAGGAAGTTTTACTCCTACGAGGCAGGTGAAAAACTGATCGATCTCCTCCTGACTTAGAGTGAAGCACGCGGGAGGGAAGTCATTTCCGGTCTTCTTGGCCTTTTTGCCTTTGCGATGACTTTCCGTGTCCTGCTTCGCCTCATCATCATCATCATCATTAGCGTGAAGCTCCTCCCTGATGCCCATTGATTTCAAGTCTGCCCTTGCTTTCGGCCCATCTTTGGTCCTCTCTGGCATGTTGAGCAGGGTACCAAGCAGACTCTCGCACACGTTCTTCGTGATATGCATGACATCAAGGCTGTGAGGCACACGGTGGATCTTCCAGTACGACAAGTCCCAGAAAACAGACCTCGTTTTCCATACCTTCAGCAGTGGCTCTGGCGCCTTTCGCTTCTTTCCCGGCTCTGGCGCCTTTTGCTTCTTTCCCAGCAGTGGGCAATCTTTCCAATTTTTCAACAGCTCGTCTATTTCCTCGCCGCTCCTCGTACGCGGGCGTCTTCGGGGTTCGGTTTCACCATCGAACAGATCCTTGCGTTTCCTCCACGGGTCATCGTCGCGAAGCCACCTTCGATGTCCCATGAACACGGTTTTCGAAGACCCGGGATCTCTATCTAGCTGGCGATACGTTGTGTCATTCATGCACCTGACGCATCCAGAAAATCCGTGGACCACCTGCCCCGCGAGATATTCATAACCGAGATAGTCGTGCGCCGTCGTGAGCAGTGCGGCTCTCATAGGGAAATATTCTTTCTCTGCGGCGTCCCACATATTGGCTAGCGTTTTCCACAGCGTGTCTAGCTCCTCTTTCAGCAGCCCCAGATACAGATTGATGTCGTTCCCTGGTTGTTTCGGCCCTTCAATTAGCATACTCATGTGAATGTACTTCCTCTTCATGCACAACCAGGGGGGAAGGTTGTGCATCCACACAAACACAGGCCAGGTGCTATGTGTGCTTCTCTGGCTGCCAAACGGATTGACTCCATCGGTGCTCGCGCCCAGCACGATGTTCCTTGGATCGTTCCCAAATTCTGGGTGTTCGAAGTTCAACGCTTGCCACTGGCTCCCATCCTTAGGGTGACTCAGCGTCTTGTCTTTTTTATTTATCTCCGGATCATTTGCGTCATCTTCTCGCTTCTTCTCCTCCCTATCCGCGTGCCAACGCAGGAGCTTTGCTACCTTAGGGTCCGCGAAATACCGCTGCAGACGAGGAGTGATCGGAAAGTACCACACCACTTTTCGAGGAGCTTTCTTCCTCTTCTTGTATCGAGTGACGCCGCACACCGGACATATGGTAGACTCCGCGTGCTCGTCCCGATAAATGATGCAATTGTTCATGCACACATGGTATTTCACGTGCGGTAAATCAGAGGACACACGATTTTCTTCGCCTCCTCGAAACTGGTCGGGCACTTGTTCCCCTTGGGAAGACGTTCGTGCCAGAATGACATGTTCTCGTCGAAGCATGCGTCGGTCATTTTGTGTTTTACCTTCATCTCCAGAGCCATGAGCGTTACTTTCAGGCGGGTATCCTCGGGCCTGCATCCTTCATACAATGGAGTAACCGCGTCTATCTCCAGTTGATCCAGCTTGGCTTTCTCTCGGGCGGCAGCTCTTGCGTTATCCGTCTGCTTGAGAAGCAGCTCTTGAATATGAGGGTCCTGCACCCAGCCCATCGATGGTCCATCGTCGTCTGCTCCGCCGGCATCTTCATCTTCATGATCATGCCCTTCGTCTGCTCCCGCATCTTCCTCATCATCATGTCCGGCATCTTCTACATGATGACTGTGTACAGCATCACCGTCGTGATCATGTCCTGGAGATTCTTCGTCTTCTCGCCCGCCCGAGCCGCGGTGGTTGTCTTGCTGCCCATCCTCATTTCTTGCCCGACCCCCATGGACGACTTCATAGTCATCTTCATCACCTTGCCACCGATAGCCATCCATGAAACCACGCAAGAGCAGGTGGTCCCGCACCTGCCCGGAATCCGGGTCCGCAATAAGGCTCTTCAGCTTGCATCTTCGACACGGACATCTTATCTCCGTCTCGTTCTTTTCAAGCATCTCGGCCTTCGCGGAGCTCAAAAACCTATTCACGATGCCTTCGGTCATCGTGTGGACCATGGTCGCCTGCGGGGTAGAGCAAAACTATATTTTAGAACCAAGAAAAATTTGGCATGACTTTCCCTAAAAATAGGACCAAAAAGAATGCATAGTGCCAAAATTCTCGCCGAAACGGAAATGAATCAACATTCCGGCAAAATATTGGCAACTATCGCATTTCAAATACCGGTACCTGCAAACACAAACATATATGCAACACCACAAATGTATGCAACACCACTAACATACATAGATCTAGCTAGGCCATAAAAAGTGCATGTGCACGTTGTTCGAGAGGGGGAACAACATAAAGATAGCTTCCCCCTTACTTACCTATCAAAAAAGGTAATTTAACCGCTTAATTTGGATGAATTTATGGTGCAAATGAGGTGAGGAGGAGGAGGCAGCGGAGACAAGCTTGGAGGAGGAGGTGGAGAGAATGAAGTGGGGAAAGTGAGTGGGTAGGTGTGGCTGTCCAAAATATCTAGCTCGTCCCAGGTTACTAATGGCGCACCACCACCTAATGCGCCATTAGTAAGGTTACTAATGGCGCACCTGCTGGTGGTGCGCCATTAGTAGTTTTGCAAAAAAAAGAAGACACTAATGGCGCACCAGGGAACAGTGCGCCATTACTAGTTTAAACTAGTAATGGCGCACTGTCCTCTGGTGCGCCATTAGTACTTTGCAAAAAAATAAAAAATAAAAAAAATATAGTAGTGGCGCACTATGTTGCTGGTGCGCCATTACTAGTTAGAACAAGTAATGGCGCACTGTGCTCTGGTGCACCATTAGTATGTTTGGAAAAATAAAAAAAATTGTTACTAATGGCGCACCGTGTGTCTGGTGCGCCATTAGTGTCTTTCACACTAATGGCGCACCACATGTCTGGTGCGCCATTAGTGGCCATTCCATCTATAGCCCTTTTCCTAGTAGTGGGTGGCGGCGGCAGGAGAATAGGAAGGAGAGGTGGCCAGGCAGGTTGGCTTCGTGTGGAAGGCAAGGAAGGACTTTTACCTGGTGGAGGCGTTATCACGGGACGCATTTTCTACTCCCATTCGCTTTTTTTTACTTCGACACAGTAAAAACGAGGACGTGGCAGGCGCGAGCGATTGTCCAGACGTTCGCTCTTGGATGGTGTAGGGTGTGTTTGGTTTGGGAACGAAGTGTAATGGAATGGCATGGTTCCGTTCCACGAGAATGGAATGGTTCCATCTCTGTGTTTAGTATGAATAATGAGGTGGAATGGAACGGTTACATCTTAATGTTTGGTTGGTGGAATGGAATGAAATGAAAACTGTTCAAATTTGTGTATGCTTTTCTGGCAATATATACTACAACATTGCTAATACTTTTAGAAGCATTTTATTTAAATTCCAAAACAACATTTTGTTTATCTTTGTATCACCACTATTGACATCAGTAGTTCATATACATACACAATCATACATTTACTAACAAATTTAGACGTGCACAAATTTACAATTGCAAAAGGCAAGAACAAGCATGTACAAATAGATAAAAAAATTGTCAATAATATAAACAACCATGTACAAATTGGCGAGCACAATAGCAAAAGGAAAAAAAAACGCAGCTGCCACCTGGTCACCGCCACGCTCCTATCTGGTGCCCCTCTTCCCAGCCTTACCCATGCGGCCACCGGTGCCACCTGCGTCGGCTGCCTCCCCATCTGCCGCCCGAGCGCTAGACGCCGCAGCTCCTCTTCCTAGGCGTAAGCCCTGCATCCGCCCGCCCCTTTGCTAGCCCCGCTGCCGCGCGTATTCCCGAACATGAGCTCCAGAACAACCACGCCCTGGCTGCCGGCTGAGCGATGGGCACTTGCGCGCAGATGAGAGCGAGAGGCGTGAGCCGCTGTCGGAGCGGCTGAAGGAGAGGAATGAAAGGCAGACGGCGCGGTTGAAGGAGACGAGCGGCCGTGCCGCGGATGAAGGAGACGAGCGGCCGACGACGCGGATTCAGGGAGGAGTGGCCGGCGGCGTGGATCCAGGGAGGAGCTGTTGGCGGCGCGGATCCAGGGAAGGAGCCAGGTTCATGCGAGGGAAGGAGAAGCCAGAGGCTTCCTGCGAGAGAGATGGGTGAGCGGTTCCGCATGGTCCGCTCGATTTGGATGAACCGCGGGGAACGGCATAAACAGGGAATATGCCATCCCTGGAACCAGGTGATTCTCGTTCCTTTGACTATCCAAACGCATGAATGGGTCTCGGGGACGGAACCGACCTGTGCCGTTCCACTTCATGACAAAAACCAAACACACCCGTAATGTCCCAAGTCCCACCCCCGTGGTAAGTACAGGCCATCCATAACAACTGGTCAAGGGTTTGAATACCCAATTTGCACCTTTTGCATATTTTGTAGGAAAAAAATGGCACTATTTTTTTAAAGGAGGATAACCCCCTGCCTTTGCATGAGGATGATGCATGCAACCATATATTGTTAGTAGTGCAAAATCCAGTAGCCAAACACCATCGACCCTGAAAAAAATCGGCAAACAAACCCTGATGCCATATACCTCGCGACAGTACCTCTCCAGATAGCCACTAATCCTTATGATACAAGACACAATATAAACGAAAAATACACAACTCCTAGGCTACGCCTTCAAGAAGGAATGGCCGCATGTGCGACGATGATGGCGAGTCCACCACAAGGTTGAACTCCAGATTCTCATCCCCAAAGCCAAGCTTCAATCCTCTACCTTCAGCAAGGACACGACACAGGCGCGTGACGACATAGTCTGATCAAAGATTTTTGCTTCCACCAGAGTGCATAAACTTGTCGCTGAAGCTGTCTGTACCATCCGCCCTTATCCATCGACAGACTCCTCGATACACCACAAGAAACCTGCTTATCTGTGACAGATACAAACCGTCACAGTAGAGAAGAAAATTGCCAGGCCTTGGCGTCGGTGATGGATACGAAATTTGTCATGTATCGCACGTCATAATTTGCCAACAGCACAAGCCGTGACCGAAACGCCTAGTTGTCAATAATTTATGACGGTGCGGGGCCGTCACTGATCTGTCCCCCGGCCCTGCTCGTCCTGCCCCTGGCCCGGGTTTCGGTGACGGACAACCTTCACGGATCTTCATGCCCTGATGTATTGCATGGCATCCACGTGGATCTGATGTGCCATCATCTGGTCCTCTAGCCTTTGAGCCGATATAATTTTGGCCCAGTTAATTTGTCGAGCCAGGCCGAATAGCCGAAAAAAAGTTAAGGCATACATGACTGTTTGGCCTATTAATTTTTGTCGAGCCCATATTTTTTTAAACTTCTATCTGATAGCCTATTTCTGCCGGTCCATTATGCTGTTTGTCAGCCCATTTGTACTGGCCCATTAGTGCTCAACAACCAATTTTGCTCCATCACAATGAAGAACTTCTCTTTTGGTACAACAACAATGTCAAATAGACGGAAAAGATGCACATCATCATAAATCACAAATTAAATTCCAGCATTACAATAAGATAAGTACTGATCCAGCATTACACATCCAACATAAATAAACTTCCATGTCCAAATCCACTAACCATCAAACATAACACATCCAACACAAATAAAGTTCCATGTCCAAATCCACTAACCAGCAAACATAACACATCTAACACAACTTACACCTACCAGCAAAATAGTTTGCATCCAGCAACATCATAAGCAATTTGCACTATAAAATAACATTTAGTAAAAGGCAGTTTCCAGCACATTCACAACTTCCAGCATAATTTTGCTTGGACAAACAACTTACTCTTGAGCTCATCTTGGATGAATGTGATTTAGTAAGAAGTCTAATTTAGCTTCCAGGTCAGCTTGTTTTTTCCAGTTCTCCTCTTCTTGCTTGATCCTTGCTTCTTCTGATTCCTTTAATTGATTGGTTAAGTTTTCAACACGGACCCGAAGCTCGGCAGTTCCCCTCTTCTGCGCTTCCTATTCTGCCACACGGTCACAACAACTAGATCTCTCATGCTGGACCCCCACATGCTTAAGAAACATTAGCATCTTAGTGTGCTTAGTAAGAACTTCAGCCACTGCCTTGGTTGAGAGGCATTCTTTTCCATTTCATCCTAGCCATGCAAGCAAACGAACACGGTGAGCAAAACAAGAGACAAATAGGCTATTTGCCTATATGTATGCCACATTTCCATGTACAGATGTAGACATGTAGTTATACTAAAGTCACTACATGTATGCTGCAAGTACTGTAGGCCAAGGACATCAAGTATTTTAGCACAAGGACAGAGAATAGCAAGTATTTTACACAAGGACCAAAAGTGGCAAGTACTATAGCACAAGGACAGAACACAACTAGTATTCTAGCACAAGGACAGAAAATAACAAGTATTTTTTGCAATTATTTATTGTCCTACTACTGGATCTATGGCAAAATGTTAACGTTTTGATGGTTGGTGATCTTTAAAACCTGACAATTGCAGCTTGCACAACATCGGTGTAGTCTTTCTTTTTGCTGCTGTAGTGGCACTCCTTGAATAAATCCAGTGTAGTAGGTTCTTTCTCTTGGATATCCGGATACCTCTGGAGGAGACACTAGTAGAAAAAGGGCCATTTGTCCCGGTTCATAAGGCCCATCTGTCCCGGTTGGGGAACCGGGACTAAAGGGTCGTTACTAATGCCTAGGCCTTTAGTCCCAGTTCTTACATGAACCAGGACAGATGGGCCTCCACGTGGCCGGTGCCGCGAGCCCAGGCAGGAGGCCCTTTAGTCCCAGTTGGTGGCACCAACCGGGACCAATAGGCATCCACGCGTCAGCTGTTCAGGGGCTAGGGTTTTTTTTCTGGAAGGGGGTGGATTTGGGGGTTTTGTATGGTTAATTAAGGTGTTTCATATATTGTGTTAGGTAGCTAATTAATTAATAGAGAGAAGTGTCCTCTGTTATCTCCGTGCTTGGTCGACGCTACGTACTATCACTAGTAGGAAAAGGGGCTTTTACCCCGGTTCATAAGGGCCTTTAGTCCCGGTTCTGGAACCGGGACTAAAGGGTCGTTACTAATGCCCTAGCCCTTTAGTCCCGGTTCTTACACGAACCGGGACTAAAGGCCGTCCACGTGGCCGGTGCGGGGAGCCCAGGCAGGAGGGCCTTTGGTCCCGGTTTGTGCCACCAACCGGGACCAATAGGCAGGGCCTTTTGTCCCGGTTGGTGTCACCAACCAGGACCAATAGGCATCCACGCGTCAGCAGCTGGCAGGAGCTAAGGTTTTTGTTTTTTTGAAAGGGGGTGGTTTAGGGGTTTTGGGGGGTTAATTTAGGTGTTTCATATATTGTGTTAGCTGGCTAATTAATAGAGAGAAGTGTCCTCTCTTATCTCCGTGCTTGGTCGACGCTACGTACTATATACATATGGAGAGGAGTAGACACGCTAGCCAGTAATCAAATGAAGGAAATAGAAGATCGTCATGAACATATGCAGACAGAGAGAAGTGATATCGACCACCTCTCCTTCTCCGAGATATTGGTCAAACAACAAGTTCTCGTATATCTATCCGACACTACCGGCTACATATATACAATAATTATCTCTTACAATACAATCTCCTAATTAAATTGTAGGAACACAGGGTCCACATAGTATTCTCCGTTTTCAGCGATCACGTGGTCAAGGAAGAATGCCGCCAATTCCTCTTGAATTCCTCGCATACGATCTTCTGCTAGGAGTTCATCCCGCTTCCGAAACATCTAATTTGAAGAAGGGGGTCAATACATATATATATGAATAAATGAAACTCAACACAAATGATGGTAATAAAATAAAATTGTGAATATTATTGCTTACGCACTTCATATTGTTCTTCAGTGTAGCCCCGCTCACAGGTCGTGTAGCGGATGGACTCGCAAACGTAGTATCCACAGTAATTATTCCCGGGTTCCTGCCACAACCACTTTACAAGAAATAGAGGTCAATCTAACTGATAAGCAAGCATGCTAAATGGTATTGATGATACTAGCGCTTGAATCACTAGGAGATGCGCGGAACATGCTACTATAGTACTTACTTTCGGGTGATTAAATTGCAGCTTCTTCGGCAGTCCCGGAGCTTTTGAGGTGAATTTTCTCCAAACCCTGCCAGACAAAGAAAACAATTACTTGATATCAGGAAATGAACAAAGTTGCTGAAATGGTGGATAATGATCGATTTATCTTACTTCTCGAGCATTTGAGTCATGTTCGCATAGTCCTGGGGATCTTTTCGTCTCGAGTCTAAGACGATTACTACTCCCTGCTCAAGCTTAATCTCTAGGAGAATAAAGTGGAAGCTGCGCATGCATGCATAAGTCATCAATTACATTACCATAACCTGGACTAATAAGGGAAACCGAATATGCACAAGACAGTAACACTCACTTGAAGTTGTAAGGAAAGAGTATTATATCTTTGTTTTCATTTAATACCAACGATTGTAGCAAGTTGGCCTCGGCTTCTTTGGGATGTTTTTCAACCGTATATGCATCTATGAGATTTGTGTTAATGAACCCAATATCACCGATTTGTCTTTTCTTCAATTCGGCGATCTTCAATCTGCATAATATAGTGAGGATAAGTATAAATACATGCAATGAAAGAGCTGACCTATATAGAGAGACTTAATGACAGAAGTAGTACTACTTACAGATAGTAGCAAGTGATCGTTGTTTTATCGAGGGCCTTTTGATTGTAAAACTGGAAGAAATCCTCAAATGGAACATACAGCATATCAATTACAACGAGGTCATGCTCCGGTTTAACTCTCAGCGTCAAAGTATCCATCCCATCAGACTCTCTGCAGGTTTTCATGTACCAATCATGTAGTCTTCGCATCATCGTTGATAGAGATCTTTCATCTTTGACGAGAGGCTTCCCGTAATGGTATTTGTGTTCGTCCACCTCCATGATTTCATAATGTACATCGTCGGGCAGGTAATCTCCAAGATTGCTATAACCGGGCACCATACTCGGATCATTAGCGACGATGTCTTCTGACACCTTGAGCGGGGGGCACGATTGGTTCGCTTGTTCGCCGAGCTGGGCAATTTTTTTCCCAGCTCGTCGTTCTTTTAACCTTTTATCACTGACAGTACTTCCCGACCGCTCCGCTTCGGCATATGTCTTTGCAAGAATGCGCTCATAGTTGCCTCTCGGCGGAGACTTTGGTGGTTTTGTCAGGGCAGCCAGAGTGCGCTTTGCTTTCACCGGATCTACCTTCTCCTCCGGAGGTGGATGTTTCTTTGCTTTCACCCCTTCAAAGAAGTTCTTCACTTCGGCTCGCACGATCTTCGCGTTCTCCTCCTCGGTCCTCTCGTATGGTAACTTCTCTGGAGTCTTCGGAGAAGAACCGAATCTATATTGCCTCCCGCCTCTGGCAGCTGTACTGCTAGACGCCGGCAGAGCAGACGGAGCGGCTGCAACTGTCTTCTTTCCTTGCTTACGAGGCGGAGGAGAAGGACTACGACGCGCCGGAGCAGCCGCAGCGGCGGCGGGTCTCTTCCGCCCTTGCTGACGGGGCGGAGAAGGAGGAGGCTGGCTGCTCTGGCGCGCCGGCGCTGGCGGAGAAGGAGGCGGAGTGCCGTCACACGCCGGAGAAGGAGGCTGAGTGCCCTGATCACTCGCCGGAGGAGGAGGAGGAGGAGGAGGCGGAGTGCCCTTACTCGCCGGAGCCGTCCAGTTCGAAAGCTTGATGAGCTCCTTCCGCCATAGGCATGGAGTCTTCAGAGCAGAACCCAGCCGAGTCTCCCCTTCACCGGTAGGGTGGTCAAGCTGGAGCTCCTAAAATCCCTCCATTATTTCATCCACCATCACCCTAGCATATCCTTCTGGAATCGGCCGACAGTGGTAGGTTGCGCCGGGTTCAGGAGGTAAAACAGAGCCAACAGTCGCCTTGACTTTGAAGTTCTGCCATTCCACCATAAGGTGGCAATGTTGAGAATCCGTGATAGCATCCACGGGGTAGCTAGCAGGAGCCGCATGCTCCAGCTGAAGCAGCTCGGTGGAAGCCACGCTGCTTCTCTGCTGAGATGGCGGTGTAGCTTCGGGGGCAGTTTCGGCATGTCGATTGCCGTCTCGTTCCTCTAGCGCTTGAACCCTTTCGTGCAGCTTTTTTCCTCCTCTCCTGGGTTTTGTAACCGCCCGCGTCCAGAAAACCAGCCTTCCACGGAACGAAGCCTGGCGTGCCTCGTGTCCGTCCAGGGTGCTCAGCATTCCCGAGGGCCATTGTGAGCTCGTCGTTCTCTCTGTCTGGAACAAACGTCCCTTCCTGCGCTGCATCGATATATTGCTGAATCTTCTTGACTGGTATTCTCAAAAGCTCGTTCGTCCAAACGCACCTCCCTGTTACAGGGTCCAAGGTTCCGCCAGCCCCGAAGAACCAAGTAGGGCAACGGTCTGTCCAGTTCATTGTCTGTGGTTCGATCCCTTTTTCAAGCAGATCATTCTCAGCCTTGGCCCACTTAGGTCGGGCTTTGAGGTAGCCACCTGACCCCGTGCGATGGTGAAGCTTCTTCTTCGCAGCATTCTTCTTGTTTGTCACTGACATCTTCTTACTCTTTTCCGATGTCTTGTGGGCCACAAATGCGGGCCAGTGATCTCTGATCTTCTCATACCGGCCGATGAATTCTGGTGTCTCTTCTTTGTCGACAAACGTTTTCAGCTCATTCTTCCACCTCCTGAATAGGTCTGCCATCTTCTTAAGAGCATGAGACTTGATTAATTGCTCTATAACTGGCTTCTCCGAATCCTCCTCTGGCAGTAGGGTGAAATTTGCCTTCAGCTCAGTCCAAAGATCATCTTTCTGCATATCATTGACATAAGACACCTCAGGGTCTTCCTTCTTAGGCTTATACCATTGGTGGATGCTGATCGGGATCTTGTCCCTAACTAGAACCCCGCACTGAGCAGCAAATGCATCCTTTGTCCGGATGGGTTCAATCGGTTGGCCGTCGCGCGCGATTGCTGTGATCTCAAACCTTTCATCCGAGCGCAACTTTCTCTTCGGGCCTCGTCTCTTTACCGCAGTTGTGCTCGATCCGGAGGGCTAGAAAAAAGAAGAAAGACGAGTGTTAATTAATATGTGTACATACCAAAACAATGAATGCATCAATTAGCTAGTCAGCACAGGCTTAACTAATATATTTACCTGGCCGGACTCTGTTCGGTCACCGGAGCCGTCACCACGGGCTCCTTCTTGCACCAGCATTGGGTCACCGGAGCCATCATAATCATGTCTTTCCTCCTCCACTCTTCGATCACCGTAGCCTGCTTCTTCACCCTGTTCTTCCAGACCATCATTGTCGTTAAGATACGACAAGATATCACCTCCGGCTAAGATTATGTCCCCCAACACCTCTTCTGCTTGCTCATCTCGTCCGTGCTCCATTGTTTCTGCAAATATTACAACATGGCAATTATTACACAAACATGACAGCAGGTGGATATATTAGTGCAAACGTAGACCTAGCTTATTCCGGGTTTGGGGTGGCCTAGGCAACGCTTCAAGGGTAGGGGCGCGGCGGGAGGGGTAGGAGACCGACATCGTTTTTTTCTAGGGTTTGGGTGTCCTCGAGAGTTTTGGTCGAGCGAGAGGGCCCGGGGGTGCTCCCGTGGTATAAGTTATCACGGTCGAGAGGTGGTATAAATATCGACCGTGCATCATGTCGAAGTTATCTGGGGGGGAGTTATATATCAACAACGACGACATACATACACGGGAAAATAATGTTATCGGGGAGGGGGTATATCGACCCCCCCCCACGTGTTGAAGTTATCGGGAGGGGGTTATATCGACAACGACGACATATATACACGGGAAAATAATGTTATCGGGGAGGGGGTATGTCGACCCCCCTCATGTTGAAGTTATCCCCCCTCGTGTTGAAGTTATCGGGAGGGGGTAATATCGACAACGACGACATACATACACGGGAAAATAATGTTATCGGAGAGGGGGTATATCGACCCCCCCCCCATGTGTTGAAGTTATCGGGAGGGGGTTATATCGACAACGACGACATACATACATAGGAAAATAATGTTATCGAGGAGGGGGTATATCGACCCCCCTCGTGTTGAAGTTATCCCCCCTCGTGTTGAAGTTATCGGGAGGGGGTAATATCGACAACGACGACATACATACATGGGAAAATAATGTTATCGGGGAGGGGGTATATCGACCCCCCCCCCCACGTGTTGAAGTTATTAGGAGGGGGTTATATCGACAACGACGACATATATACACGGGAAAATAATGTTATCGGGGAGGGGGTATATCGACCCCCCCTTGTGTTGAAGTTATCCCCCCTCGTGTTGAAGTTATCGGGAGGAGTATATATCGACGACGACAGACCCGATAAAACATAAGAAAACGAAGAAGAAATAAAAAGAGGAGAAGAAGAAAGGAATAGAGGAGAGGATTGAAGAAAAAAGAAGAAGAAAAAAAAGAGGAGAAGAAGAAAGGAATAGAGGAGAAGAAGAAAAAATAGAATATTTTCTACTTTTTCTTCTTCTCCTCTATTCCTTTCTTCTTCTCCTCTTCTTTTTCTTCTTTTTTCCTCTTCTTATTTATTTCTCCTCTTCTTCCTCTCCTCTTCTTCTTTCTTTCCTCTTCTTATTTTCTTCTTTCCTATCCTTCTTTATCTTCTTCTTCCCTTCCTAGCTAGATATATGAAAACTTTCTATATATGAAAAAAAAACTTTCTATGAACAAAAAAACATTTTTGACATATATATTCATACATTTTGAACATCTACATACATACATTTTTTTTGTTCACATATACATTATAGCCAGATACACATATACATCACATATGAACAAAAAAATTAAACTAATAAAAATAAAAAACATATAGCCACATATGAACAAAAACATATAGCCACATACATACACATATACATTATATATATATGATCAAAAAACAATTAAACTAATAAAAAACAGAGCCGGGGCGGCGGCTCTCACAGCGGGGGCGGCTAGGACGATGGCGACGGCGGGGGCGGCGAGGGCCCCGGCGCGCGGGGGCGGGACGGGGCGGGGGCGGCGAGGGCGCCGGCGAGCACGCGAGGGCCGGGCAGGGGGCTCGGGGCGCCGAGGCGGCGCGCCGAGCAGGGGAGCACGAGGCGGGGCGGCGCGTGGGGGCAGGGCGACGGCGACGAGCACCGGGCGGCGACCCGTCGAGGCAAGGGCGCGGGGCGACGGCGACGAGGAGCGGGCGGCGACGGCGAGCACGGGCAGCCTGGCGGCGTCGGGGGCAACTGGCGAGGGATCTGAAAATTTCCCAAGTGTTGGCTTATATAGGCAGACCTTTGGTCCCGGTTGATGGCACCAACCGGGACCAATGCCACCCTTTAGTCCCGGTTGGTGCCACCAACCGGGACCAATGGTCCCTTTTCAGCAGCGCGAAGGGCGGGAAGCGGCGGCCTTTGGTCCCGGTTGGTGGCACAAACCGGGACTAAAGGGGGGCATTGGTCCTGGTTGGTGCCACCAACCGGGACCAAAGGCCTTGCGCTGCCCGCGGCCAAAAGTTTAGTCCCACCTCGCTAGTTGAGAGGGGCTCGGAGTGGTTTATAAGCCCCGCTGCGGCTGCTGTCTCGAACTCCTCTCTATAGCAGGCTTCTGGGCCTAACTTTGGCGCGCTGCCCGTTGAGCCCTCTAGCCCTTCCGGGCCTGTATTTGCAAACACGAGGGTTGGAGGGCCCAGCGGGCAGCGCCCCAACAAATTTTTTTGTTGTCCGCATCGCGGCCAAAAGTTTAGTCCCACCTCGCTAGCCGAGGGGCGCCCGCACCAGTTTAAATGCCGCGGCGCAGCTGCTGTTTCGAACTCCTCTCTATAGCAGGCTTCTGGGCCTAACTTTGGCGCGCTGCCCGTTTAGCCTCCTAGCCCTTCTAGGCCTGTATTTGCAAACCTGAGGGTTGGAAGGCTCAGCGGGCAGCGCCCCAACAATTTTTTTGTTGTATTTAGTTTTTTTGTTTTCTTTTTTGCTTTATTTATTTTGTTTTGTTTCTACTTACAACAAAAACTTATTTATTTTATTTTATTTTGTTTCTAATTAATTATTTATTTTACTTTATGATAATTCTTTTTGCTATTAAAGTTTCTATCAAAAAAAGTTCTTTATGAATTTTTTTTGCTGTATTTATTTTTTTGTTTTCTTTTTTGCTTTATTTATTTTGTTTTGTTTCTACTTACAACAAAAAACTTATTTATTTTATTTTATTTTGTTTCTAATTACTTATTTATTTTACTTTATGATAATTCTTTTTGCTATTAAAGTTTCTATCAAAAAAGGTTCTTTATGAAAATTCTTTTTGCTTTTAATGATTTTGAACAGAAAATACTTCGATAATTTTAGTTGCATCAATTTTATATGATTTTAGTTTCAATAATAATAGAGGTTTCTTATAATGTTTTGAACAGAAAATACTTTGTTAATTTTAGTTTCATAAATTTTATTAAAGTTTATTTTATTTTGTCGGAACACAAGAAGTCCGGAGTTGTAATAAGTTATTAAAAATAAAAAAGAGGCGCAATGCTCGTTGATTTGCTTCAAGCCTTTCGGAATAGTGTAGACTGCACTGCACATAGCTCCATGCAGTCTACCTTATTCCTCAAGGCTTGAAGCTAAGCAACGTGAGCATTGCGCCTCTTCTTCATCGTCTCTACACTCAGGGCTTATAAACCGCTCGTAGTGCCTCTCAGCTAGCGAGGTGGGACTAAAAAACTGCTTAGTAAGAAACTCTAGTACCGGTTCGTGCCACGAACCGGTACTAAAGGTGCTCGTGGGGCCACAGCCTCATTAGTACCGGTTCGTGGCACCAACAGGGACCAAGGGTGGAATTGGTCCTGGTTCGTGCCACCAACCGGGACCAATGGCCTTGCACAGCGGCGTGGTGGTGAGTTTAGTCCCACCTCGCTAGCTGAGAGAGAGCCGCACCTGTTTATAAGGTGCGGTGCGCCTGAGCTGTCGAGCTCCTCTCTAAAGCAGGCTTACGGGCCTAACCTCTCTGTACATGCCTGTGGGCCTACTGGGCCTTCTGCGGGCCTGAATCCTGGCCCATGGATGGGTTTCTAATCGTATTCAGGCCGTGGTGGCCCAGTAAGGTGGCATAATTTTTAATTTTTTGGCCTGTTATTTTTCATGCATTTACTGATTATTTTGAGCTATAAGACCCTGAAATTGAAAAGCATTTCAAATGAACTCTGAAAAGGTTGAAAGTTGGCATGGTATCATCATTTCATCCACATAGCATGTGCAAGAAAGTTGAGAGGGTTACGGCAAAAACTAGATGCACTTCTTGTACAAAACGGACAATGGTATCATACTCGTCTTTTACAAAGTTGGCATGGTATCATCATAATAGTTGCGGGAGAAAGTCTTCACTTTTTCTTCGCTTGTGTCATTTGCTTATTGCCGTAACCATGGATAATCTTCATCGTTTATCAGGATGCTTGGGTCAGCCTTGACTTTGAAGGGAGGAATTTCATGAAACTTTTCATAATCTTCAGACATGTCTGTCTTGCCCTCCACTCCCACAATGTCCCTTTTTCCTGAAAGAACTATGTGGCGCTTTGGCTCATCGTATGATGTATTCGCTTCCTTATCTTTTCTTTTCTTCGGTCTGGTAGACATGTCCTTCACATAGATAACCTGTGCCACATCATTGGCTAGGACGAACGGTTCGTCAGTGTACCCAAGATTGTTCAGATCCACTGTTGTCATTCCGTACTGTGGGTCTACCTGTACCCCGCCTCCTGACAGATTGACCCATTTGCACTTAAACAAAGGGACCTTAAAATCATGTCCGTAGTCAAGTTCCCATATGTCCATTATGTAACCATAATATGTGTCCTTTCCCCTCTCGGTTGCTGCATCAAAGCGGACACCGCTGTTTTGGTTGGTGCTCTTTTGATCTTGGGCGATCGTGTAAAATGTATTCCCATTTATCTCGTATCCTTTGTAAGTCAATACAGTCGAAGATGGTCCCTGGACAACGAGTACAACTCATCACAAACAGTGTGTCACCTCTGAGACGTGTTTCCAACCAACTGCGAAAGTCCTGATGTGTTCACATGTAATCCAGTCGTCACACTGCTCCGGGTGTTTGGAGCGCAGACTGTTCTTGTGTTCATCGACATACGGGGTCACCAAGGTAGAGTTCTGTAGAACTGTGTAGTGTGCTTGAGACCAAGAATGCCCGTCCCTGCATATTATTGAGTCCCTCCTAGCGTGCCTTTTCCAGTCAGTCTCCCCTCATACCGCGATTTAGGGAGACCTATCTTCTTAAGGCCAGGAATGAAGTCAACACAAAACCCAATGACATCCTCTGTTTGATGGCCCATGGAGATGCTTCCTTCTGGCCTAGCGCGGTTACGGACATATTTCTTTAGGACTCCCATGAACCTCTCAAAGGGGAACATATTGTGTAGAAATATGGGCCCAGAATGACAATCTCGTCGACTAGATGAACTAGGACGTGCGTCATGATATTGAAGAAGGATGGTGGGAACACCAGCTCGAAACTGACAAGACATTGCGCCACATCACTCCTTAGCCTTGGTATGATTTCTGGATCGATCACCTTCTGAGAGATTGCATTGAGGAATGCACATAGCTTCACAATGGCTAATCGGACGTTTTCCGGTAGAAGCCCCCTCAATGCAACCGGAAGCAGTTGCGTCATAATCACGTGGCAGTCATGAGACTTTAGGTTCTGGAACTTTTTCTCTGGCATATTTATTATTCCCTTTATATTCGACGAGAAGCCAGTCGGGACCTTCATACTGAGCAGGCATTCAAAGAAGATTTCTTTCTCTTCTTTCGTAAGAGCGTAGCTGGCAGGACCTTCATACTGCTTCGGAGGCATGCCGTCTTTTTCGTGCAAACGTTGCAGGTCCTCCCGTGCCTCAGGTGTATCTTTTGTCTTCCCATACACGCCCAAGAAGCCTAGCAGGTTCACGCAAAGGTTCTTCGTCACGTGCATCACGTCGATTGAAGAGCGGACCTCTAGGTCTTTCCAGTAGGGTAGGTCCCAAAATATAGATTTCTTCTTCCACATGGGTGCGTGTCCCTCAGCGTCATTCGGAACAGCTAGTCCGCCGGGACCCTTTCCAAAGATTACGTGTAAATCATTGACCATAGCAAGTACGTGATCACCGGTACGCATGGCGGGCTTCTTCCGGTGATCTGCCTCGCCTTTGAAATGCTTGCCTTTCTTTCGACATTGATGGTTGGTCGGAAGAAATCGACGATGGCCCAGGTACACATTCTTCCTGCATTTGTCCAGGTATATACTTTCAGTGTCATCTAAACAGTGCGTGCATGCGTGGTATCCCTTGTTTGTCTGTCCTGAAAGGTTACTGAGAGCGGGCCAATCGTTGATGGTTACAAACAGCAACGCGTGCAGGTTAAATTCCTCCTGTTTGTGCTCATCCCACGTACGTACACCGTTTCCATTCCACAGCTGTAAAAGTTCTTCAACTAATGGCCTTAGGTACACATCAATGTCGTTGCCGGGTTGCTTAGGGCCTTGGATGAGAACTGGCATCATAATGAACTTCCGCTTCATGCACATCCAAGGAGGAAGGTTATACATACATAGAGTCACGGGCCAGGTGCTGTGATTGCTGCTCTGCTCCCCGAAAGGATTAATGCCATCCGCGCTTAAACCAAACCATACGTTCCTTGGGTCACCTGCAAACTCAGCCCAGTACTTTCTCTCGATTTTTCTCCACTGCGACCCGTCAGCGGGTGCTCTCAACTTCCCGTCTTTCTTACGGTCCTCACTGTGCCATCGCATCAACTTGGCATGCTCTTCGTTTCTGAACAGACGTTTCAACCGTGGTATTATAGGAGCATACCACATCACCTTCGCAGGAACCCTCTTCCTGGGGGGCTCGCCGTCAACATCACCAGGGTCATCTCGTCTGATCTTATACCGCAATGCACCGCATACCGGGCATGCGTTCAGATCCTTGTACGCACCGCGGTAGAGGATGCAGTCATTAGGGCATGCATGTATCTTCTGCACCTCCAATCCTAGAGGGCATACGACCTTCTTTGCTGCGTATGTACTGTCGGGCAATTCGTTATCCTTTGGAAGCTTCTTCTTCAATATTTTCAATAGCTTCTCAAATCCTTTGTCAGGCACAACATTCTCTGCCTTCCACTGCAGCAATTCCAGTACGGTACCGAGCTTTGTGTTGCCATCTTCGCAATTGGGGTACAACCCTTTTTTGTGATCCTCTAACACGCGATCGAACTTCAGCTTCTCCTTTTGACTTTCGCATTGCGTCCTTGCATCGACTATGACCCGGCGGAGATCATCATCATCGGGCACTGGTTCCTCTTGATCTACAGCAGCTTCCCCTGTTGCAGCATCACCGTATTCAGGGGGCACATAGTTGTCATCGCCCTCTTATTCTTCGCCGTCTTCCATCATAACCCCTATTTCTCCGTGCCTCGTCCAAACATTATAGTGTGGCATGAAACCCTTGTAAAGGAGGTGGGTGTGAAGGATTTTCCGGTCAGAGTAAGACTTCGTATTCCCACATATAGGGCATGGACAACACATAAAACCATTCTGCTTGTTTGCCTCAGCCACTTCGAGAAAATCATGCACGCCCTTAATGTACTCGGAGGTGTGTCTGTCACCGTACATCCATTGCCGGTTCATCTGCGTGCATTATATATAATTAAGTGTGTCAAAAACCATTACAGAACATCATTAATAGATAA
This sequence comes from Triticum aestivum, assembly GCF_018294505.1. NCBI lineage: Eukaryota > Viridiplantae > Streptophyta > Magnoliopsida > Poales > Poaceae > Triticum > Triticum aestivum. The sequence continues at coordinate 24,363,173 of NC_057796.1, forward strand.
TTAAGTGACCAAATTAATAGAAGTTCATCATCACATTAAAACCAAAGTACATACATAGTTCTCATCTAACAACATATATATAGCTCTCCAGAGCATCTAATTAATTAAATCATACATTGAAACTATATAAAACATTTCAATGCGAAAACAAATGCGATCATAATCGCAACCAAGGTAACAATTGATCCAACGGGATAATGATACCAAGCCTCGGTATGAATGGCATATTTTCTAATCTTTCTAATCTTCAAGCGCATTGCATCCATCTTGATCTTGTGATCATCGACGACATCCGCAACATGCAACTCCAATATCATCTTCTCCTCCTCAATTTTTTTTATTTTTTCCTTCAAATAATTGTTTTCTTCTTCAACTAAATTTAACCTCTCGACAATAGGGTCGGTTGGAATTTCCGGTTCAACCACCTCCTAGATAAATAAAATCTATGTCACGTTGGTCGGTATATTTGTCATAAACAATAAATGAACCAAATAGTTATAAAAGATAATATATACCACATCCGAATCATAGACAGGACGAGGGCCGACGGGGGTGGATACCAAAACCATCGCACTATGTAATAAGAAGGAATAATAAAAGTAACAAAATTAGACAAGTAACTATCTAAAGTAAGAATTTTTTCCTTTCAGAAAGAAGATAAGAACAAGAGGCTCACCACGGTGGTGCTGGGGACGAGATCGGCGCGGGCGATCGACGGCGGTGAAGACGGGGACGGGACGTGACGGACCGCTAAACCTAGACAAATCTAGGGGGAAATGGAGCTCGGAGGTCGAGTTTCGAGAGGACAAAGATTAACTAGTGTGGCTCAGACATTTCATCGAACACCTCATGTGCATAGGAGGTGAGCTAGAGCACCCAAATGCCCTCCCCTCGCCGGCCAGAAAAAACAGAGCACTCTGGAGTGCTCTGCTGTGGCGATGGGGTATATATAGGGAACTCATTGGTCCCGGTTCGTGGCACCAACCGGGACTAAAGGCCTTTGGTCCCGGTTGGTGCCACGAACCGGGACCAATGCCCCCTTTAGTCCCGGTTGGTGGCACCAACTGGGACCAAAGGCCTTGTGCTGGAACTGGCGCGGTGCGGTGGGATGTTTAGTCCCACCTCGCTAGCCGAGAGGCTTCGACAGTGGTTTATAAGCGCAGCTGCGCTGACCACTTCGAGCTCCTCTCAAATGCAGGCTTACGGGCCTATTCTGTCACTCTTTGCCTGTGGGTCCTACTGGGCCTTCTGCGGGCCTGAATCCTGGCCCATGGATGGGTTTCTAGTCGTATTCAGGCCATGGTGGCCGAGTAGGTGGCATAATTTTTTTCCTCTGTTTTTTTTTCTCTTTTGCTTTCTTTGTTTTGTTTTGTTTCTACTTACAACAAAAAACTTATTTATTTTATTTCTAATTACTTATGTATTTTACTTTAATTATTTTATTTTTATTTATTTTACTACTGCTATTTTTACTTAATTTATTAAGGTTTATTTATTGTAGTTACTATAGTTTATTTTATTTTATTTTATTAAGGTTTATTTAGTTTTATTTATTTTATTAAGGTTTATTTATTTTATAAATATAAAAAAATGAAAATAGATGCGCTTATAGAGAAAATTCAACCTAAATTCATAATAAATTTATATGAAATTTACTGTGAATTTAGGTCAAATTCCCTGTATAAGGGCATCTATTTTCACTTTAAAAGGCAGAGAGGGACGGACTTATAAACTGGTGTGAGCGCCCTTCGTTTGGCGAGGTGGCACTAAACACTGGCCGCAACTAGGACCAGCCCTTTAGCCCGGTTTGTGGTATGAACCGGGACTAAAGGATGGTCGGCCAGGAGCGTGGCCCATTGGTCCCGGTTTGTCCCACCAACCGGGACCAAAGGGGCCGGACGAACCGGGACCAATGCCCCCACGAGGCCCGGCAAGCCCCTGGCCGCACGAACCGGGACCAATGCTCACATTAGTCCCGGTTCGTGACTGAACCGGGACTAATGTGAATATTGCCCTGTGACCAAAGCCCAGTTTTCTACTAGTGTATACGTATAGAGAGGCCCTCGACATGCTAGCTAGCAAGAAAATGAAGGAAACCATTAAGTACAGAAGTGCGTCATGCATACCGAGAGAAGTGATCGACCTCTCCTTCTCCGAGAGATTGGTCGAACAACAAGTTTTCGTATTATCTATCCGACGCTACTGGCTACATACATATACAATATGTAAGATCTCTTACAATCCCCTAGCATTTGAACTCAACTTCCACATGGTATTCTCCGGCTTTATTGATGACGTGGTCAAGAAAGAATCCCGCCAATTCCTCTTGAATTGCCTTCATGTGATCGTGTGGTAGGAGTTCATTCCACATCTGCCACGTCTAATTTGAAGAAGGGGGTTAATACATATATATGAATGAAACTCAACAGAAATGATGGTGTAATAAAATGAAATTGTGAATATTATTGCTTACGCACTTCATATTGTCTTTTAGAGTAGCCCCGCTTATCTTTGCAAGTCGCGTTGTAGATGAACTCGCACACGTAGTATCCACAGTAATCATTCCCTTGTTCCTGCCACAAGCACTTTACGAGAAATAGAGGTCAATCAAACTGATAATGAAGCATTATAAATGGCATTGATGAAAGTAGCTAGAATCAACGGGAGATGCGCGCAACTAGCTAGCTAGTAGTACTTACTTTCGGGTATGTATATCGCAGCTCCTTCGGCAGTCCCGGAGCTTCTGCGGTGAACTGTTTCCAAACCCTGCAAGACAAAGAAAATAATTATTACTTGAGATATCAGGAAATGAACAAAAAGTTGCCGATATGGTGCGATAATGATCGATTGAACTTACTTGTTGAGAATTTTAGTCATGTCCGCATAGGTCTCGGGATCTTTTCGTCTCGAGTCTAAGACGGTTACTAGTCCCCGCTCAAGCTTAATCTCCAGGAGAATATAGTGGAAGCTGCGCACGCATGCATAACTCATCAATTACATTACTATAACCTCGCTCGAGTAATAAGGGAAACCGAATATGCACACGACAGTAACACTCACTCGAAGTTGTAAGGAAAGAGTATTAAATCTTTGTTTTGATTTATTATCAATGATTTGAGCAAGTTGGCCTCGGCATCTTTGGCGCTCTTTTTAACCTGAAATTCATCTATGAGATTTGTGTTAATGAACCCAATATCATACATTTCTGCTTTTCTGCACTCGACGATCTTCAATCTGCATAATATAGTGAGGATAATTATAAATACATGCAATGAAAGAGCTGAGCTATATATAGAGACTTAATGACAGAAGTAGTACTTACAGACAGTAGCAAGTGACCGTTAATTTATCGAGGGCCTTTTGATTGAAGAACTGGAAGAACTCCTCAAATGGAACATACAACAGATCAATTCCAACGAGGTCGTGCTCCTCTTTAACTCTCAGATACAAAGTATTCGTCCCCCCAGACTCTCTGCAGGTTTTCATGTACCAATCATGGAATCTTCGCATCATCGTTGTTAGAGATTTTTCATCTTTGACGAGAGGCTTCCCGTACTCGTATCTGTGTTCGTCCACCTCCAAGAAATCATAATGTACATCGTCGGGCAGGTAATCTCCAAGATTGTTATAACCGGGCACCATCCCCGGAGCATTAGCGACGATGTCGCTAGACACATTGAGCGGGGGGCACGATTGGGTCGCTTGTTCGCCGAGCTAGGCAATTTTTTTCCCAGCTGCTCGTCGTTCTTTTAACCTTTGATCACTGACAGTACTTCCCGACCGCTCCGCTTCGAGATATACCTTTTCAGTAACTAGCTCATAGTTGGTTTTCGGCGGAGACTTTGGTGGTTTCCTCAGGGCATCGATAGTGCGCTTTGCTTTCACCGGATCTACCTTCTCCTCCGGAGGTGGATGTCTCTCTGCTTTCGCCCCTTCAAAGAAGTCCTTCACTTCTTTTTGCACGATCTTCTTGTTTTCTTCCACGGTCATCTTGTACGGTAACTTCTCTAGAGGCTTGAGAGGTGGACCGTATCTGTATTGCCTCCCGCCTCTGGCTGTACTGCTAGACGCTAGATCAGACGGAGCGGCTGCGGCTCTTCTTTCGTGCTTGCTTACGAGGTGGAGGAGAAGGACTACGGCGCGTCGGAGCGGCCGGGGCGGCGGCGGGTCACTTCCACCCTTGCTGGTGAGGCGGAGAAGGAGGAGGCTGGTGGCTGCTCGGGCACGCCGGCGCAGGCGGAGAAGGAGGCGGAGTGCCGCCACGCGCCGGAGAAGGAGGCTGAGTGCCCTGATCGTCACTCGCCGGAGGAGGAGGCGGTTCAGGAGGCGGAGTGCCCTGACTCGCCGGAGGAGGAGGAGGAGGCGGAGGCGTCCAGTTCGGAAGGTTGATGAGCTCCTTACGCCATAGGCATGGAATCTTCAGACAAGAACCCAGCCGAGTCTCCCCGTCACCTGTAGGGTGGCCAAGTTGGAGGTCCTCAAATCCTTCTGTGATTTCATCCACCATCACCCTAGCATATCCTTCTGGAATCGGCCGGAAGTGAAAAGTTGCGCCAGGTTCAGGAGGTGCAACAGAGCCAACAGCCGCCTTGACTTTCAATTCCATCCACTACGTCATAAGGTGGCAATGCTGAGACTCCGTGATAGCATCTACGGGGTAGCTAGCAGGAGCCGTGAAGACAGGCTCCTGAAGCAGCTCCGTGGAAGCCACGCTGCTTCTCCGCTGAGATAGCGGGGTAGCTTCGGGTGTAGCTTTGGCAGGCCGCGTGCTGCGAACTGCCTCTCATTCCTCTAGCGCTTGTACCCTTGCGTGCAGCGCCTGTAGTTGGGTCAACTCCCTTTTCTTCGTCCTCTCCTGGCGTTTGTAACCGCCTGTGTCGGGAAATCCAGCCTTTCACGAAAGGGAGCCTGGCGTGCCTCGTGTCCGTCCGGGGTGCTTAGGATTCCCGAGGGCCTCTGTGAGCTCGTCGTTCTCTCTGTCCGGAATGAACGTCCCTTGCTGCACCTTTTCGATATACTCCTGAAGCTTCTCGATGGGTGTGTTCAGCTGCTCGTTGGTCCAAATGCACTTCCCTGTTACAGGGTCCAATTTTCCCCCAACCCCGAAGAACCAAGTCCTACAACGGTCTGGCCAGCATCGCGTCTCTGGTTCGATCCCTTTATCAATGAGGTCATTCTCAGCCTTGTCCCACAACGGCCGGGCTTTCAGGTAGCCACCTGACCCCGTGCGATGGTGATGCTTCTTCTTTGCAGCATTTTTCTTGTTTGTCGCTGACATCTTCGCTGCTCTCTCAGATTTCTTTTTGGTGACAAATGCGGGCCACTGATCTTTGATCTTCTCAAATCGGCCGATGAATTCTGGAGTCTTGTCTTGGTCGACAAACGATGATTTTAGCTCATTCTTCCACCTCCTGAATAGCTCAGCCATCTTCTTAAGAGCATAAGCCTTGATCATTGGCTTTTTAACTGGATTCTCCGGATCCTCCTCTGGCGGGAAGGTGAAATTTTCCTGCAGCGCGGTCCAAAGATCAGCTTTCTGCCTATCGCTGACATAAGACACCTGAGAGTCTTTGTCCTTAGGCTTCAACCATTGCTCGAGGCTGATCGGGATCATGTCCCTAACTAGAACCCCACACTGAGCATTAAATTTCTGCTTGGTCTGGAGGGGTTCAATCGGTTGGCCAGGGCGATCAATTTCGATGATCGTGTACCTTTCATCCGCGCGCAACTTTCTCTTCGGGCCTCATCTCGTTACCGAAGTGTTGCTCGATCCGGAGGGCTAGAAAAGAAGAAAAAGAAGAGAGTTAATATGTGTACATACCAAAAACAATTAATGCATCAATTAGCTATAGTCAGCACATGCTTAATTAATTAATATATATGCCTGGCCGGACTCCGTTCGGTCACCGGAGCCATCATCACGGTGTCCTTCCCCCTCCATTCGGTCACCGGAGCCGTCATCACGGTGTCCTTCCCCTCCATTCGGTCACCGGAGCCGTCATCACGGTGTCCTTCCTCCTCCATTGTTTGATCATCGTCGTAGCCTGCTTCTTCGTCCTGTCTTTCCAGACCATCGGTGCCTGTGTCGTTGAGAAACGACAAGACGACATCACTTCCGTGTGCGATTATCTCCCCCAACACCGCTTCTTTTGCTTCGTCTCGGGGGTGCGGATCCATATTTTCTGCAAATATTTACAACATGGCAATTATTATTCAAACATGACAGATGGATATATTAGTGGCAAACGTTGAACTAGCTAGCTAAGCACAATAAGGAATCATATTAGTGGCCTGGCCTCGACGCTTCTCTAGGGTTTGGGGTGGCCTCGGCAATGCTTCAAGGGTTTGGGGTGGCCTCAACAACGCTTCAAGGATTCGGGGTGGCCTCGACGGCAATGCTCTTTTAACTTGGTAAATTTGGGTGGCCTCAAGAGAGTTTGTCGATCGGGTAGGGGCGCGGAGGGAGGGGGTAGGAGACTGACATTGTTTTTTTCTAGGGTTTGGGTGTCCTCGAGAGTTTTGGTCGAGCGAGAGGGCCGGGGGGTGCTCCGGACGTCCCCCCTCACTTTAACAAAGAACTACCTTAAAAAAAGACTTGCTTCGCCGCGGGTCCTTCTTCATTTTTTCTTATATGTTTGTTTCCGTTTTCATTCTACATTTTCGTACATATGAAAAAAATAAAGTTTCTATACAAAAGTGCACAATTTTTACGAACAAATTACAACATCTAAATTAACTATACATCTAAATAAATATAACTATACATCTGAAATTTTCCTAATCTTAAAACTAAACTAAAAATAAACTAAAGTAATCTAAAAAACATCTAAAAACATCTAAAAATAGCACCTAAAAACATCTAAAAAAAATATAAAAATCTAATAGCTAGCACCCGGCAGGGGCGGAGGGCCACGGCGGAGGGGCCGACGCCAGCGGGGCAGGGCAGGGGCGCGGGACAGGGGAGGGGCGCGGGAGCATGCTGGTGCTCACAGGGGGCGGCGGGGCATGGTGGGCGGCGCGTCGGGGCCGGCAGGGGCGCGAGGGTCGACACCGTCGTCGGGGCAGAGGGCGTCAGCGGCGGCGGCGGTGACGGTGAGCAGCCTGGCGGCGTCGGTGGCAGCGGCGACGGCGACATCGAGCAGGGGCGTCGGGCGGTGACGGCGAGGAGGAGCAGGGGCGTCGGGGGAATAAGTGATGGATTTGGTCGAAACTGCTAAGTGTTTTCTTATATACCCAGGGCATTGGTCCCGGTTCGTGACAGCTACCGGGACGAATGTGACCATTAGTCCCGGTTGGTGCCACCAACCGGGACCAAAGGCCACCGCTTCCCGCCCTTTGGGCTGTTGAAAAGAGGCCTTTGTTCCCGGTTGTTGGCACCAACCGGGACTAAAGGGGTGGCATTGGTCCCGGTTGGTGCCACGAACCGACAATGCACCCCTTTAGTACCGGTTGGTGCCACCAACCGGGACCAAAGGCCTTGTGCTGCTGCGCCTGCGTCGAAAGTTTACTCCCACCTCGCTAGTTGAGAGGGGCGCAGTGGTTTATAAGCCCCACTGCCGCACCCCTCTCGAGCTCCTCTCCATTGCAGGCTTACGGGCCTAATTGTGACTGCTATGCCTGATGGGCCTACTGGGCCTTATGCGGGGCTGAATCCTGGTCATGGATGGGTTTCTAGTCGTATTCAGGCCATGATGGCCCAGTAGGTGGCAAATTTTTTATTTTTTCCCATTCTTTTGTTTTCTTTTTTGCTTTATTTTTTGTTTTGTTTCTAATTACAACAAAATACTTAGTTATTTTATTTTATTTTGTTTCTAATTACTTATTTATTTTATTTTATAATAATTCCTTTTGCTATTAAAGTTTCTAACAAACAAAGTTCCTTATGAAAATTCTTTTTGCTTTCAATGATTTTGAACAGAAAATACTTTGATAATTTTAGTTGCATCAATTTTATATAATTTTAGTTTCATAAATTTTAAAGGTTGCTTATAATGTTTTGAACAGAAAATACTTTGATAATTTAGTTTCATAAATTTTATTTATGTTATTAAAGTTTATTTTATTTTATTTTATTTTGTTTCTACTTATATATTTTATTAAATTTTAAATTATTTTGTTTCAAATTACTTATTTATTTTATTTTATGATAATTCTTTTTGCTATTAAATTTTCATGCATTTACTGATTATTTTGAGCTATAAGACCCTGAAATTGAAAAGCATTTCAAATAAACTCTGAAATGGTTGAAAGTTGGCCTGGTATCATCATTTCAACCACATAGCATGTGCAAGAAAGTAAAGAGTGTTACGGCAGGATGCACTTCGTGTACAAAACGGACAATCTCTTTCGAAGTATCAAGGTTTCATATGGAAACTCGTCTGTTACAAAAGGATTTCATTTTTTTAAACTTATTTGAACTCCATAGTGTTTCTATGTTCAGAATGCACCATTCAAAGCCACATCATCAATTTTCAACCCTTTCTGACTTCATTTGTTATTTTTCATGCATTTACTGATTTTTTTTCAGCTATAAGACCCTAAAATTGAAAAGCACTACAAATGAACATGGATAGATAAGTGACCAAATTAATAGTAGTTCATCATCACATTAAAACCAAAGTATATACATAGTTTAAATTGAACAACATATAGCTCTCCAGAGCATCTAGTTAAACCATACATTGAAACTATGTAAAACCTTTCAATGCAACAACAAATGCGATCATAATCACAACTAAGTTAACAATTGATCCAACGGCATGATGATACCAAGCCTCGGCATGAATGGCATATTTTCTAATATTTCTAATCTTCAACCGCATTGCATCCATCTTGATCTTGTGATTATTGACGACGTCCGCAACACGCAACTACAATATCATCTTCTCCTCCTCAATTTGTTTTATTTTTTCCTTCAAGTAATTGTTTTCTTCTTCGACTAAATTTAACCTGTCGACAATAGGGTTGGTTGGAATTTCCGGTTCAACCACCTCCTACATAAATAAAATCTATGTCACGTTGGTCGGCATAATTGTCATAAACAATAAATGAACTAAATAGTTATAAAAATATAATATATACCACATCCGAATCATTGACAGGACGAGGGCCGACGGGGGCGGATACCAGAACCATCGCACTATATAATAGCAAGGAATAATAAAAGTAAGAAAATTAGACAAGTATCTTTCTCAAGTAAGAATTTTTTTTCTTTCAGAAAGAAGATAAGAACAAGAGGCTCACCACGGTGGTGCCGGCAACGAGATCGGCGCGGGCGATCGACGGCAGTGAAGACGGGGACGGGACGTGACGGACCGCTAAACCTAGAAAAATCTCGGGAAAAATGGAGCTCGGAGGTCGAGTTTCGAGAGAAGAAATATTAACTAGTGTGGCTCGGACATTTCATCGAACACCTCATGTGCATAGGAGGTGAGCTAGAGCACCCAAATGCCCTCCCCTCGCCGGCCAGCAAAAAACAAAGCAGTGTGGAGTGCTCTGCTCGCCGGCGATGGGCTATATATGGGCAAATCATTTGTCCCGGTTCGTGGCTGGAACCGGGACCAATGGTTATGGGCCAGGAGCGAGGCCCATTGATCCCGATTCGTGCCTAGAACCGGGACAAATTGGTCCAGACGAACCGAGAGCAAAGCCCGCGAGGTCCTGGCCGGCCACCTGGGCTCACGAACCGGGACGAAGGCACCCGTTGGTCCCGGTTCATATAAGAATCGGGACTAATGGGCTGGCCAGGCCCGAACGGAAACCCTTTTTTCTACTACTGAGACAACAGAAGACAAATACGTTCCATACCGCTTGAATTCCGCTACTGTTGCACCACGTTAGATCCGACAACGACAGGCTAAACACAGTGAAAAAACAAGACCTCGGCATCTCATTGTAGGCGCGGCGGGAAGGATGGCGCTTTGCTCGATCCGAGGCCGTCCTCCGGGACCCGTTGAGGAGGAAACACTGTGTGGCTACAATATTTGCGAGCGTCTTGTGGGCGTCCTTTGCTAGCGATTCGTAGGTAGACATTTTTCTCTGAGAGAAATCTGTAGCTAGCAA